>NC_060150.1:317916-331159 GCF_021292245.1 Micropterus dolomieu
CAGCCAGGTTTCAGTAAGACCAAATAAATCAATATCATAATCTGATATTAGTTCATTTACTAGTACACCTTTAGAAGAGAGAGATCTGATGTTTAAGAGTCCACATTTAACTCTCCTATTCGTTTGCACTATTGCTCTTGTGGTTTTAATTTTTATGAGGTTTTTATGCACAGCTCCTCTTCTGTTTACCTTTTTAAATAATTTCGATGGTCGGGGGACAGACACCGTCACTATAGGATTTTCACTAAGTAACTCCTGAAATGGAGGAGCAGAGAAGTGTGTTAGACTGCGACTCTGCGTAGGGTTTTGGGTGGGTAACTGCTGAAAAAGAAGGGCAGAGAAGTGTGTTAGACTGCGACTCTGCCTCCTGGTCTCAACTCTGGGTTGTCATGGATTACACCACCTATATCGTGCACCTCTGTGTGTAAGCTTAAGCAAGTGTTACACAGAAATCTAACTTGATCAAGCTTCTAATATTGTATTCATAATAGCCTTAGATATCTTAAATAGACATAAAAAACATGGTTCTTGAATGAAGAATAACGTTCTGGCTCACAAATTCTGCTCTTTAATTCCAGTTCACGGCATCTTATAAACTACTGTAAGTCAACAAACCCTGCAGACTCCCAAACCAGTGTAACGTTATAATTAAACTAAACTGTAAGGTTACATGATCAACAATAAACTGTAACCTCTTTCCAGCCAATGGTAATAATTAACGTGACAGCAGCCAGCGGGACGTTAATGATTACGTTAATCGATTACCACAAGTAAACAAACGCTGATTCATCTTTTCATAACGAACAGGTTACAAACCTATTTGCGTTCAGCGCTTCTTTGTTTGGGTCTTGTTGTATGAAGTTTTAAAGCCAAAGTTTATGATGAACGGCCCAGCAGCTGCGGTGTTTGTTGTCCTCTCTCACGTGCAGCCGTGCGCAGCAGATGCTACGTGTTACGCAGGCAGGTTATAGGTAACAGAGAGAGGGAATAACGGCAAGCTCAACCCCAAGTGGCCCTTATAAAAGATGTAAAAACGTAAATATCTGTTGGTTTACTACATAGCAAAATTAACAGTCAGGCTAAGGACAGATGATTCTGTAGACAAAGCAACAACAAACCAATAAAACACACCACGCTGCGTTTTGTATGTTTCAACAAAAAAGGCAGAAGGACACCTTTTAACCTGCAAAGTGTGCTCTGTCTGATCCACTAACTTAGTGCATGGTGAATGAAACTGAAAACTCAGTTTCCCTATCTCAGGATTATCAAACTCAGAGTTTTCACTAGTCCCGTTTTCTGAAACAGTACCATAGTGCATTGTAAACATTGTAGTGTATTGCAGACCAAAAAATACATAATGTTAAAATGACCATATACCATATTGTGTCATTCTTCGACGAATTGTTCTCTCGCACACTCCGAACAACTGTGCAATTTCTCCAGCAGTCTGCCCGAAAAGGAGGTGATCTTCAATTATATCAGGAGGTAAAAGGTACGATGGACGTCCAATTGTCACTTCCTCTGTCTCAGAGAGAATGTGAAGCTGGCAGAGGAGTTCTTGAAGACTCTCTAGCACTGCTACCTCAACTTCCACATCCATATCAGCACTGAACTAAATCCTCGATTACTCTGCACAAACGAAACTGGAGATAGTCGTTGGGCGCATTGTTCTCACAATCCTGCACTAATGATCTTAAATCATTAGCAGTTGCTTGAACAAAGGTCTCCATACAGGCTACATAAAACTAAAAACTTCAATTTACTCAAGCAGCAGTACCAAGAAGGCTTCCTTGTACCAGTGAAATCAAGGCAGTAGTAGTAGATTCGATCACATCGCTCCAACCAATCCTGCTTCAGACTGATGTTGGCACCCCCCACTCAGTTAGCATACAGGCACCGAGAAAAATAAATGTGGAAATGTGGAAATACAGAAATAAATAAATATAGAAATAAATAACCATGTAAATAAATAAATACATAAATTTATGAATACATTTATGAATAAATAAATACATGTGAAAATACAGAAATAGCCTAGGTAAACTTACTGGACTAGCTAGCTAAACGTCAGGTTAAATAACTATCAAGACAACGTAACGCAACTGAACAAAGGTAACGTTAAGTTAGCTAGTAATTTAAGCTAGCTCGTCTCAGACTCATACATTGTTCTTTATTCTATTGTTAGATAAGTGTACTAAAGTAAAGTACTCTAAACCGAGTGATGTCGGTGATTTAGCGCAACTTAGCTGATATGACTGCAGAGTCGGGCCTTTTTAATTAGGTTCTCATTCCAATCAGTTCTTCTGAGGGTTTGTAATCAAAGATGTCTGCGGTTGGTGTTAAAAGGAGTGTGAGTTGATGGTATTCGGTAAAACTTCAGACCTTTGTACGCAGCGCTGACTTAACGTGATGCATGCTGGACTTAAAACAAGGCACGCGGGTTTGAATTCGTGTCCGACTTTAGTCGGCGCTGCAAAACGTCACCATGTCACATGACATTAAACCCTCGCGGGAGCAGGTTGCTTTTCTCAGGCTGCACAAAGTTGGAAGTGCACTGTTGCCCGGTCTCGCGGTATTTTTCTTTGCAATTGCCGCTAGATACACAGTGAGCTGCTGCAGGTAGAATGTCTGACTTTACGGCGCCGTTTTTACACCCCGCCCTTCGGTCACCTGCAGCTAACGTTTGACTATTGAAGGCGGTTGCCGGTCAGCAGCAGATCCAGCTTCTGCATCCAACATGCGCAGTTGCACCTGTGTGACGTGTGTGACGTGTGTGATAATTCCCCTATATCAGCATCACCCGTTAAGAGAACTTCTTAGCTGTTTTTGAGTGCTTCACCCATAATGCTTATGAGTTAGCAGTACACTCTGCTGCTGTTTATTATAACAGTTGTACAGTTGTATGTATATTTTTACAGAAATTGTCCATAGAACATGATTTACGAGTGTATTTCTGTTTATTTACGTTTCGAATTGCATTATGGGACTTTGATCTCTGCTCCAACAACTGCCGTGGCCAGGAGACGGACGTTAAACTGTTAAGCTGAATGTCAAAAAAGAATTTGCAACTTCAGCGGTAAGTAATTTTTTGGAAAAATGTACGTTATCCAAGTGACTGTTTTATTTGTTTTATTTATTTTAAATGTTATATTGCCTAGGTTCATTGTGTGCAGCATAATGTTATAAGGTTACCGTTTTGAAATTCCGTTTGCTATGGCTAACGTTAGCTAACTTAACGTTCATGAGCTACTGTTAGAAACCAGCGCTTAGTTAGGGAGATTAAAGAGCCATCTTTTTCTCAGAAGATTTAAAACTGACCAGGTTTGTGTGAGTTTTGTTTTTGTATGTGCAAAATATCATCCATTATTTGGTTATGTCCCCCTTCTCCATTCTTTGTGGCAGAGGGTGAATTTACGGAACGATTGTCAGTATTTTTATTTGGAGTGGTAGTTTGACTGCTATTAAAAAAAAAAAAACGCCCCGTCTCCTCTGAATGTGAACGAGCTGGCTGTGAACGAGCAAAAATTTCATCTCCAGCCCCACTTTGCGTGTAATAGGTAATTTTGAAATGTCATGGAAGTTAATGTTAAAGTTTTCTTGGTTTTGTAAGTAGCAAACGTTAACAGTTAATAGTCCGGCTGTGGTTGATACGTGTTTAGCTAATGATAACGTGTTGATGTGCGACATTAGTGGTGTCTTTTTGGGGGCTGAACGTTTAATGAAGGCTCTCCTTTAAAGTAATTCTGGGTCATTTTGAGTGAGCGAAAACCCTAATCCAACATTCACGTTTGTTAGTAAGGTTAAATTAACTGTTGCTTGTTGCAGGCAGGTCTGCCATATGTGTGTGTGACTGTTTAAGCTGGGTGAACGATGAGGGAGGGGGACAGAATCGGCAGTTCATTGTATGTTAATCTCTTTTCTCCCGGGCGTCGATCCTGTCGTTATTTAGATTATTTAACATGTTTAATTTTTTGACAACTTAAATCATGGCAAATATATGGGCAGATATTAACTGAGACATCGCACAACTGATAAATTATCAAGCAAAGGCGCTTGTTTGTGCCTTATTTCCGTTTCAGCGTTGCAGCCTTTGAAATAAAAGCTGGCCTCACAATAAGCCAGGCATACAGTGATAGTCTCGTGCTTTTATTTTGAAGGATATTCGGATGCTTTGATAGAGTTTTACGTTTTTAAAAATATATAATATATTTTGTTGACTTCAAAGGCTGCACACTCGCATACATAATTTAACATTTGGTGTGTTATTTGGGTGGTGATGGAACATAGATAAGATGCTTGCCTTTTGGGTGACCTGGGTTCTATTCCCGCTGTGAGGCATCCACCATTGTGTCCTTGAGCAAGACACTTAACCCTTAGTTGCTCCAGAGGCGTGCGACCTCTGACATGTATAGCAATTGTAAGTCACTTTGGATAAAAACGTCAGGTAAATGTTATTATTTCTTGTGTCAGATTCATCAGATTGTTTTGGCAGCCTGTGCTACTGCAAAGCAAGCGGTTTGGTTGGCTACATCTCCATAATAAAAGGCACAGGTACCAAAAGTTGGCTGGGCAGCAAAAGTGATATTTTAAAGTGATCTTATCAACTCCTTCATGGAGATTTATAAAGGAAAATAATTGGGCGGCTGTGGCTCAGGAGGTAGAGCGGGTTGGCCGTTAATCGGAAGGTCGGCAGTTCAATCCCTTGCGTGTCGAAGTGTCCTTGGGCAAGATACTGAACCCCGATTTGCTCCTGGCGGCTGTTCCGCCAGTGTATGAATGAGTGTGAATGCTAGTTTCTGTTTGAGCACTTAGGCTCAGTGAATGCAGATGTAGTGTAAAAGCGCTTTGAGTGGTCGACTAGAAAGGCGCTATACAAGTACGGAGCATTTAAATTAGAGTGTACAGCCTTCATCTTACCTGAAGACAAGAAACCCCCTGCCCCAATCCCTGTTCCACTGACAAAACCCTTGCACATTTTCCAATAATTTATTCAGTGGATGTGATTGTTGTAATGTGGCATGAATTAGCAGACTGGCAACAATTTAGAGATGACAAATTATAATACTTTTCCCTTTGGTGTTTTTTTCTTTATGTTTTAGTTTTCATGGAATTGTTGTAGATCTATAAGTAAATAAAAAACAATTTTTAAATCACACAAGACTTGTTTGGATTGTTTTCAAAAGAGTTATTATAGATACACTGTTAACAAACAGAAAAGTAACATTTCTATTTGCTGTATATTGACTTAATCCATCTGTTTTATTTTTACTGTAGGTAAACCATAAATTAACAGAAAAGTTTCATTTTCTAATTACGGGACAAAGTCTGGGTAATGAGCTGCCAGTCCATTTTCTGTTATTTTACAGATTTATTTAACATTTGTGTTTTTTTACTATAGACACACCATTAAATGACAGAAAGTGTCCTGTTTTGTACTATAGATACACCATTAAATGACAGTGTCCTGTTTTTTACTATAGATACACCATTAAATGACAGAAAGTGTCCTGTTTTTTACTATAGATACACCATTAAATGACAAAAAGTGTCCTGTTTTTTACTATAGATACACCATTAAATGACAGTGTCCTGTTTTTTACTATAGATACAACATTAAATGACAGTGTCCTGTTTTTTGCTATAGATACACCATTAAATGACAGAAAGTGTCCTGTTTTTTACTATAGATACACCATTAAATGACAGTGTCCTGTTTTTTTACTATAGATACACCATTAAATGACAGAAAGTGTCCTGTTTTTTACTATAGATACACCATTAAATGACAGAAAGTGTCCTGTTTTTTACTATAGATACACCATTAAATGACAGAAAGTGTCCTGTTTTTTTTTACTACAGATACACCATTAAATGACAGAAAGTGTCCTGTTTTTTTTACTATAGATACACCATTAAATGACAGAAAGTGTCCTGTTTTTTACTATAGATACACCATTAAATGATAGTGTCCTGTTTTATTTACTATAGATACACCATTAAATGACAGAAAGTGTCCTGTTTTTTTACTATAGATACACCATTAAATGACAGAAAGTGTCCTGTTTTTTTTTACTATAGATAAACCATTAAATGACAGAAAGTGTCCTGTTTTTTTTACTATAGATACACCATTAAATGACAGTGTCCTGTTTTTTTTACTATAGATACACCATTAAATGACAGAAAGTGTCCTGTTTTTTACTATAGATACACCATTAAATGACAGAAAGTGTCCTGTTTTTTTTTACTATAGATACACCATTAAATGACAGTGTCCTGTTTTTTACTATAGATAAACCATTAAATGACAGAAAGTGTCCTGTTTTTTTTACTATAGATACACCATTAAATGACAGTGTCCTGTTTTTTTTACTATAGATACACCATTAAATGACAGAAAGTGTCCTGTTTTTTACTATAGATACACCATTAAATGACAGAAAGTGTCCTGTTTTTTACTATAGATACACCATTAAATGACAGAAAGTGTCCTGTTTTTTTTTACTATAGATACACCATTAAATGACAGTAAGTGTCCTGTTTCTGTTATTTTACGGATTTATTTCTTAGAGTGTACTGTTCGGGATTACAGTGAATGAAAACAGACTAAAACAGTAAAAAACAAAGGAAACAAAAGTCCCTCCAGGTGTCTGTACAGAAAGAAACTTTCTTCCCAAAGAAGAAGTATGGAGTCAAAAATGTGATGGATCAATTCTTTCTGTACAGACACCTGGAAAGTCAACAAGATACTCTCTCTACATGCAGCCTTTTCCTCCTTAAATACCTTAAAGTACAAAGACACAAGAACAAATGGCAGTCAAAAGTTGTACTATACACTTCTTGGCTCTGAGATATGCAAATATATGTATATACCAAAAGGTGTTCCCACAGGTCCCTGTAGGATCAACATTAATGTGTGTTGTGTTTAAGTCTCTGTTAATCTAGTAGCTCTTACTTTGAAATGTTACAACATTGTGACCAAAACCTACTTCCTAATACAGTGAGGACTGCAATTTCAAATAAATTTCTCACTATGTGAAAGGAGGGAACACGTGCTACGCTGTAAAAAACTAAAGAACAAACTGGGAACAGCATTTCTTTCTGGACAACGGCATCCACAAACCTTTGGCCATATACTGTATCTTCCAGCTGAATCCTGTCAGTAGTCCTGAGCTGAGAAAGACAACAAACACACTCACAGTAACATTCTGCTTTTATTGGAACAAGAGCCAGAATTCAAAGCAACACATGACAGAAGGTCCAAGTCAACGGCATTTCCACCATTTAATGATCAGAGCTGACATCTTTAAAGGACTGGAAGTGGAAGAAGTTTACATGGAAATGAGGAATCTGTTCAATCACTTTGAATCACTTTGTACAAAGTTCATTGATGGATTTATTACAAGAAGCTGAAAGATTTCTGTGATCCTGTACAGACTCAGCTGATCTGTTCTCTACCAGGAGGAGACTCCCCCTCCTGCACAGAACACAGGGACACTGAGGAACCAGACCAGAACCCAAATCCAGGATAAAGAGGTTCAGTGAATGTGGTGTTGAAGGTGTGGAGGTGGATCAGTGTGTCAGAGGAGACTCTGTAGAAGGACAGAGAGCCAGCAGGACAGTCCACATACACTGCTACTCTACCAGAGGAGGAGGAGGAGGAGGAGGAGAGGGAGGAGAGGCGGGAAATTAATGAAGAGGAAGAGGAGGAGGAGGATGAGAGCTTTGTTTCTCTCTTATTGTGCCAGACAGAGTAATCACCAACAAAGCAGTTCAGACTCCAGGACTGATCATTCCTTCCAAACCTGCAGTCTTCTCTGTCTCCTCTCCTTCTGATTCCTCTGTAACTCACTGATATATCAACAATTCCTTTCCACTCCACCTCCCAGTAACAGCGACCAGTCAGACCATCTCTACACAGCAGCTGAGGCCTCCAGTCAAACCTGTCTGGATGATCAGGATATGACTGAACCTGTCTCATAAGTGTCGCCTTCCTGTTGTTGTCAGACAGTTTGATCCTTCTGTTTACTGTGTTTGTGTCGATTGTGAGTTGACAGGAATCTGATGGAGAGAATCCAGCTGCAGTTATTGATCTATCATCTGTTCACTGATTGGCACTTTGAATGAGTGACGTCACAGTCTGAAGATGGTTGAATGTTTTCATGAATCAAATGAAAAACACACTTACACTTCCTCAGACCTGGTCTCAACCATCGGACTCCAGCAGGCTCCACCCTGAAAGGAGGAGGGGGGTCAGAGCAGCATCAAACATGGACATTACATTCCTCTCATACACATGTACACAATATGTGTGAACCCCCCCATCAGCCTCACAGTGGTTTGATCCACTGCTTCCCTTTTTACCTCTCCTCTTGTTGGGAATTATTTTAGAGCATTATAGTCTAAATTTTTATCATTAATTACTACAGTGATGGTGGTCTGCATTGTCATCATTTATAGTGTGAAGTTAGGATCACAGTGTTAAAACTCTACAGCTCTGTGTGTGTGTGACTCTATAGCTCTGAGTGTGTGTGTGTGTGACTCTATAGCTCTGAGTGTGTGTGTGACTCTATAGCTCTGAGTGTGTGTGTGACTCTATAGCTCTGAGTGTGTGTGTGTGACTCTATAGCTCCTTTGTGTGCTCTGGGAGCAGAATCAGACAGCAAGGCAGCATCAAAAACAGCAGCAAAGGAAAATGTAGAAGCAGAATTAGTGAACATCTTGTTCCAAAACATACATCAATATAGTCCATCACAGTAGGAATGTCCTGTCTCTAGCACACAGCACAGAAGACACCAGCTTATTCCACAAAGTCAAGTTAGGGTTCCAACGAAGGTTAAAATGAAGGGCAACTGGACTTGGTTGAAGCTCAGTCCAGTTGCCCTTCATTTTAACCTTCGTTGGATAACTATGACCTGGATGACTGAGAATCTTCATAGACATCAAGTTAGGGTTAAAATAGCATGATCAGCATGCCTAGGACACAGACAGGGGGAGAAGTGCAGTCAAAAATCAAAAATCATTCTTATTTCATAATTTATAATCATCTTATCCTTAATTAGTATTAATCATTAATCATTCTTAGTCATTTTCTTTTTACCTAGGTGTGTCTTGTCTTTACCTGTAAGTGCTGAACTGTAGAAACAAGCTCACTGTGGTTAAGATCCCTGAGTGGGAGCATTGGCTGCAGACACCGAGACTATGCACGCCTTGTTCAACTGTTATCTACTGTAGATTTATGACTGCAGGAGAGGCTGCAGGTGTTCAACATCTGCTGTGACAAGTGCATGCTTTGGTCTGCTGTTATCTACTGTTGTTATGACTACATGATGAACTGCTGATGTGTCAGTCTGCTGATATTAAGACTGCATGTTTAATTACTGATTAAGGGTTTGATTGTCAACTTCCAACCTTTGATGCTTACAGCCTGTGTGAGCTTTGAGTGAACTTACTGAAGGAATTCTTGCTTAACTTTTCACATCAGAGAGAGGATGAACAGAAGACGACAGAGAGAGGATGAAAAGGAGGCGTCAAAAAGATGATAAGCAGAAAGTAGAAGACAGCCAGCAGATCAAGATTACTATAAGAAACCAAGCATTAATGAAAGGCACTGCACTACATGTTATTCTTGTAGTAATTCTTTAAGAAATATAATTGTGTGTCAGATTATGCATGCATAACTTAAAAACCCCCCGGTGAGATTGAAGTTGAAATGTAAATTGTGAATTTCTTATCCAGTAGTGTAAAAATATAGAAAGTCAACAATACAGTAATGAATGACAGCTGGAAAACAATGTTAATTAGTAAAACAACACATGTAAGCAGCATAAAAGCAGAGGAAAAGAAGTTCACCAAAAGGAGAGGAGGGGGCAAACCAGCCCAGAGGGGATATATAAGGCTGTCTGCAGACCACAGGGTTGACTCAATACTCCGACCTGCAGGGATGTTGGACGGGTTTATCTGTCCTGTATTGGAATAAACTCTTCTAAAGTTAATGAAGTATTTTTTGACAAAGTTTAAAAAGCTGGTGAAGGTGGGGACCAGGCTTAAGTCGTACATCTGACCAAACACTCTCACACTGTGTGTTAGGACTGAGATTAGTTACTATGGTTACAGGGAAGCTGTTTGACTTTGTTAGTAATAGTAAGGGTTGCATGACATGGAACCTATTGAAAATAAATCCACATTTTTAATAAAATATTAATAGAAAATAGAAAAAGCGCTAAAATACGAGCGAAATAGTCTCATTTGTCCAGAGTAGTGCTACAATTCAGCTTTGGTTTGAAGTCCCTGGGTCACATGACATGGAAGCTATTGAAAATGAATCAAACATAAAGGCCATGTTTCATCAGTTCAGAGTACCAGCTGAGGATTCAGATCTGTTGAGGTTTATCTGGATGGAGACCATAACTGGATCCTAGTAGAGCACAGAAAAGTTGCGCATATGTTTGGAGCCACATCTTTGCCAAGTTGTGCAAGTTTTACCTCAGATAATTTGGGATAATGGCCCAGCCAAACCTAAACAGGCAGCGGCTGTGTTTTGCGGTTTTGTTTGGCGTCAACTCACACTGTGTTTCAGCAGTGGAGCGTTTAGCTACACGTTGTTAACATGTTATTAATTTGTCATTTTGTATGTTTCTACTACAGATAACAGCTCTCTGTGAGCCCGTTCCGTTTCGTTCTCTGCAGGCTAATGTTACATATCCACATGCAGCATTTCAGAATAAAAGCATTCTGCCTGTCAGATTTTGCTTATTCACTCAGGTGTTTTGGATATTTGTGCTTCTACCATGGTTAAGTAGGCTACGTAGTTAAATTGTTTCTTATTTTGACTTTTTTAACTGTGTTTCTTTTTTATATATGATCAGGAGTGTGCAAAGGGTGTTTTTATTCGACCGGATTCTCTATGCCGTTCTGTGTCTGATGTGTTCTTCTTGCAGACCTCCAACACAAAGATCTCCTTTTATGTTCAACCAGTGTTTCTGTTCTAAACAAAGGAAAAGGACTTCCTACGTGTGTGACTGTTCACAAAACATTCATATTCACCATTAACGAAAATAAGCTCCTCTATCAGACTGACTGTCTGTGGCTACAGCAAGGCCTCTTCATACCTGAGAGTGTGCAGGCTCCAGTGTGGATCCTCCAGTCCAGCAGACAGCAGCTTCACTCCTGAGTCTCCTGGATGATTGTAGCTCAGGTCCAGCTCTCTCAGATGGGAGGGGTTGTAGCTCAGAGCGGAAGCCAGAGAAGCACAGCCTTCCTCTGTGATCAGACAGCCTGACAGCCTGCAAACACACAAACCAACACTCAGGAACCATCTGAGGACAAGAGGCGGGTGCTTTTTGTTTCAGATACAAATTTAGGCCACATCTTTAAAATCATGTGTGGCATTTCATAATTCAATAACAAAATTATTATTATTAGAAATGATTATAGTCTGGAAACTAATGCTGAAGTTTAATTAAAGGTCCTTGACAAATCATACCAGCAGACATAATCACAGAGTAGCTGTTTATTCACCAATGTAAATCAGATTTTAGATGGTCATCAGTTCAGTGGGTTAATTAATCCTGACCTCAGGATTTCCAGTGTACAGTGGGGACTCTGCAGTCCAGCAGACAGCAGCTTTACTCCTGAATCCTGCAGGTTGTTGTTACTCAGGTCCAGCTCTCTCAGACCAGAGGACTGGGAGCTGAGAACTGAGGACAGAGTTTCACAGCTTTGCTCTGAGAGGTTACAGAAGCTCAGTCTGGAGAGTAAATAATCAACAAGACAAACATTTGTTTTTAAATCTGAGATTTTGGTGATGCACTACACCGTACATAATCTCTTCTTTGCTGTTTTAATTTAAACACGTTTGAGTTGTGGAAACTAATCATGACTGAATCAGGAATAAACAGACAACCAGTAATTAAAATGACATAATATCAAAACATGAAAAAGGTTTTCCGTCTCTGCCAAAGCTCATATGTTGTGCTGAACAATGTGTGAGTCTGAATGATAATCAAATACAGGCCACACATGATCACAGCTTCTCTCTCAGAGGTTACACAGACTCATTCTGGAGAGACAACAAGAAGGAAACAAGTAAAAACACATTTATTTTTTTCTCCAGTTGAAAGATAGCAGAGTAGTTATTGATGAATTAATCCCACTTACAGAGCTTTCTTGGAGGCTTTGACCACTGGCAGCAGCCTCAGAAGAACCTCCTCTGAAGCAGAGTATTTCTTCAGGTCAAACACGTCCAGATCTTTTTCTGATGACAGTAAGACGAAGACCAGAGCTGACCACTGAGCAGGAGAGAGTTCATATGTGGAGAGTCTTCCTGAACTCAGGTACCATTGGATTTGATTCACTAGAGAACGTTCCTTCAGTTCATTCAGACAGTGGAACAGATTGATGATTTTCTCTGCAGAGGGAGTCTCTTCAATCTTCTTCTTGATGTACTTGACCATCACCTGATTGGCTTCTGAGCCATGTCCTGTCTGCGTCAGCAGGCCTCGTAGGAGAGTCTGATTGGTCTGCAGTGAAAGACCCAGGAGGAAGCGCAGGAACAAGTCCAGGTGTCCATTTGAACTCTGTAAGGATTTGTCCACGGCTCTCTGGTAGAACTGTGCAGCCACTCCTGGCCATAGCCAGGAGGTTGATTGTTCTTCTGCCAGCAGATTGACTCCAGAGTTGATGAAGGTCAGATGGACATGAAGAGCAGCCAGAAACTCCTGAACGCTCAGATGGACGAAGCAGAACACCTTGTCCTGGTACAGCCCACTCTCCTCTTTAAAGATCTGTGTGAACACTCCTGAGTACACTGAGGCTGCTCTGATATCGATGCCACACTCTGTCAGGTCTGATTCATAGAAGATCAGGTTTCCTTTCTGCAGCTGCTCAAAAGCCAGTTTTCCCAGAGACTCAATCATCTTCCTGCTCTCTGGACTCCAGTGTGGATCTGTCTCAGCTCCTCCATCATACTTGATGATTTTCAGTTTGGACTGAACCACCAGGAAGTGGATGTACATCTCAGTCAGGGTCTTGGGCAGCTGTCCTCCCTCTCTGGTCTTCAACACCTCCTCCAGAACTGTAGCAGTGATCCAGCAGAAGACTGGGATGTGGCACATGATGTGGAGGCTTCGTGATGTCTTGATGTGGGAGATGATTCTGCTGGCCTGCTCCTCATCTCTGAATCTCTTCCTGAAGTACTCCTCCTTCTGTGGGTCAGTGAACCCTCTGACCTCTGTCACCATGT
>NC_060150.1:331179-349489 GCF_021292245.1 Micropterus dolomieu
AACAGAAAAGGCCAGGATGCACTTATCACACTAGGTCAAGCCTAGCTTTATCTCTTATCCTGGATTTCTAAATTCTACTTTTGTGAAACAGCCCTCTGGTCTGTCACTGTGTTTTTGGTTTCTGTCTTGTTGTGGGGTTTGCCTGAGTTGTTGTGTTATCTAGTCTGGGTTTCTATTATTCTGCGTTATTAGTTGGGTCCATGTTTGATTTGCCTTGTGTTCAGACTCCGTGTTTGCTGTTCTGTTTAGTTCAGGCTTGTTTTATAGTTTGCAGTCTTTGGTTTGCACCTCTATCTGTTGTTATTGTGTATCTGGTTATGATCTGTCTGCTTGTGTTTATTATTATTTTGGTATTTTCCATATTTCTGATCCAGAACCTTTTTAATTGACCTTACTAAACTAAGTTACCATAGCAACCACTCTCCGTTAAAGAGATCTCTTCTTTGTGGAAACCAAAGTAACTACAAACCGACATGTCCTCCCCCTCCAGCTCTTTTCTCTTTATCAAAGCTTAGTTACAGATGTGATTAATGATGAACTGTTTCATCTGAACCTCAGTCTGCTTGTTGCCAATGAATAAAGACCCGTAGACCTAACACAGAAACAGGATGTTATGTGGACACAACTCTTGATGACGCTACATCCCTGGGCTTTCTGTCCACAACCTCTAGTTGCTAGAGTCGCTCGTTGGTGAGAACGCCCATAGTCAGCTGTTAGGGGCAGGGAGAGAGAGAGTGAATGACTGATGTGTGAGGAAGATCTTCCTGGATGAACCTACGCTGAGCTTCATGAGTGTCTGAACACGAAACTCCCACAGAACTACAGATTATTGTCTGATTTGTAGTCTAACATGTGTTTGAACTCAAAGTGTCAGACTGCAGTGAAATCAGAAAATGTTCACTGAACAGGATTGTGTCAGGTTTTAGTTGAAGTGAACAGCAGCTTTAGAGCCCAAATGTAGGATACGGGGTAGCTGACTTCACTTGCAAAGGTTTCATCAAAAACTTCAACAGGACACAAGCTTACAGGCAGTAGAGACCAAAGTCCAAACGATAGATCTGGCAGCACAGTAAAAGGCAACACAGAGACAGGTAGAACACCCTATACACAACGACCGGACGCAGACTCAAGAAAGAAGCAAACATTTATACACGAGGTAACGAGCAGGGCGGGGCCACAACAGGTGACAATCAAGACAATGAGACAGACATGCAGGCGGGCAGAGAGAATGACAGAAGCAAGGCAAGAATGAAACCCCATCAATTATAAAACAGAGATCACCACAGGAAAAGAGGACACTGAACAGATGGACCATGAAAGTAAAATGGATCACCAGACTCCAGAACAGATCGCCGGTGTAGAGGAGCTCTCCCGGGGTCTTTGTAGAAGGTGAACTAAGAGGAAACAGAAATGATTCCTTTCCCCTCATCATCCTGTGTCTCCTCCACAGATCCAGACAGACACAGCGGGGGCCACAGTCCCTGAGTGCAAACAGCAGCACACAGAGCAGGAATCTACAGCGGGGGGCCTCTTGGAGCCAGTTCTTCCCTTGCGACGGTGTCAGTTCAATGAAGTCCGTTTGCAGGTGCTCAAATGGTTTGAGCACCTGCAATGTTGAATTGATATTTTGATTTGTGCTTGATTAAACTGTTAAAAAGGGTACAGAAAAGGGTTCAGTTTGGCTCAAGACTATGGTGTGCTTGTCTTTAGGGGTTTCAGAGTTTGATCTTTGCCCATTGAAATAAACATTTGGGACCATTGGTTGCATAGACGCTTGTTAGAGTGGCCTACAGGAGAGAATGAGAATCTGTTGTTGTGTGCTAAATTTGAGAGAAAGTGTTAATAGTTTTTAAAGTTGTGTAAATTATTATTGTTTTCAATGTTTGCTTTTGTAATAATTTTCTGTAGGGTATGAATGTGTTTTCAAGAAGAAGGGTTTAAAACAGATCTGGAGAGGAAGCGGTTAAACAGAGGCCAAGGATCACAGGCTGTAGGCGAGGACGAGCCTCGTGAGCGTGCAGCCGCTAGGGAGGGGCAGTCGACGCACAGTCTTGTTTCTGGGGCAGGCGCAGTTACAAGAGGGAGAAAGAGAAAAAAGAGTTTTGCTGCTCAACACTTGGTTAAAGGAGAGATTGGCCACATCTTGGTATGGTAAGTTGTGTAGTGGGTTGTCTGGTCTCTAACTAAAGTCATCTCTGTAAATTCAAATCTAGCTTAACCAACCTAACAAAAAACCTGAATATTCAGAGATTGTTTGCTATTTAGGTTTGAATAGCTTACATACAAACCCTCAGGGCTGAAGCGTTGTCAGTTACAGGAAGTGTAGCTGGAGACTTTTAGGTTGAAAATACTGTAAGGTCGTATTTTGATTGTTAAGGATACCTAAGTCGGCTTGAAAGTAGTATTTGGATTTTAAAAGGAGGCCTGTGGGCCCTGTACATGGGGCGTGGTACATCCAAATTTATAGGACATAGTTTGTGTAATAAATGTAAAAAACTGGCAGCTCATCATTCCTCCTGCTCCCATTCAACAAAAAAAGGGGGTCTGGCATCTATCTCTAATATCTCGCTAAACATTTCCCTGCGCTGATTAAATGTTGATGAAATGTAGGCTAACACTAGTCTGTAGCTAGCTAGCTTAGCTACAGTTAGCTACAGAGCTAACACCACTCACAGACTAAAGGCCGCCCACCTTTCTGGGTCAAACACTGGCTCACAGACTGACATCCTGTCCTTTGTCTTTCCTCTCTCTCAGAGTTTGTGATCACTGGATTTCTGGCTCATCTGCAGACTGCAAATAAACCGGCACTGATGAGAGCGCTGAGGCAGGACCAAACCATTTCACGCAGACACAGGGGGGTGGTCGCTCACTGCGGAGGTTTACTGTCAGGTCAACAGGATGTTTAACTTTTACTGCCAAAAACAGGTAAAAACAAAGACATCATTCATTTCATTGTGATATTTGAAATGTATATAATATTATTTTATATTAGTATTTATACCTATTTTTTGGGGCCCCTCTCAGTTAGGGGCCCTTGGAATGTTCCTAACATTTCCCCCTATACGGCGGCCCCTGCTCACAGAGACACAACAAATCCACAGGAAGTCCTTGGCTCCCAGAGCTCTTTATGAATCCTTACTGTGGTGGAAACACTGCAGACTGCAGACAGGGTCGGTCCACGTGTCCTGGAGAACTGTGGCGCCCCCTGCTGGTGGAAAGATAAACTGCAGGTGTTCTCTATCTGTGGGCACTGTTCACACTGCATATGTGGCAGTATACTCAGACTCACGGTGAGATGCTTTTCACTGTCTGACTCTTTGTCCTCCTGGAATCCAAACAGGGAACTGTTGCGTCCTGTTTTTAAACTAAAACCTGAGTTTAAACTCTTCCTGAGTCAGAACTTCGGCGCCCAGCTCCTTCCTCCTCAGTGACTGCAGAGCGGCCGCTGCAGGAACATCCCGACTTTACAGCTTTACTCCACGCCGCACATGTTGTTGCAGACAGACTCACCTGTACAGGTGACTGCAGCTGTGACTGGAGGAGGACTGACCTGAGATCAGAGACCAACAACGAGTCATTAATGAAAAGAAAACCTATAAAGCAGATGGACAGATCTGATTGAGCTGAATCCCGTGTACCCTGGAAGTCTTAAAGATGGAAACCAGCTGTAGTTTCTCATCATATACCCTGTTTACCTACAGGACTGGAGATTTTACTGAAGCAGGCAGAAAGCTGCAGAAACTGGATTAAGATTTAAACAGAGAAAGAACTGATTCAATGCTAATGAGACCAAAACAGTCAACGAGCCAACAACCATTTACTGGACGCAGATTAAATGTTGAAACAAGAAGCAAACAGATGAAGCAGACAGCTCTTTACTCTGAGGGAATAACTGAGCAGCAGTTACAGACTTCCTGCTGCTTTCCAGGTTCAAATAAAGTGAAGCATTAGAACTCAGTCTGTCCCTTTGCTGACCTTTAATCTGTCTCTACTCACGACCCCCCGAGGCTGATGGGAGTCTGATTCTTTAGACAAAACCGATCCAACCTTTCTACGTGGTTCTCTCCATCAGATCTCTGCGAACTCAACCTGGAAGCAAACACAGCGCACCACTTCCTCCAAGTGTCTGAGAGAGGAGCACCCAGATCCTGGTCACACGGAGAGGTCTGACTGCTTCTATGACAGAGGAGACGACCAGGGCTCCAGGTTTGGAGGGGCGGATGGCTCCTGGGTCTGAGCTGACAAAGTTAAACTCCTCAGCATTAAAGTCACAATGGACAGAACTGCTGCTGGAGCAGTGCATTCTGGGACAGAGGGTGGCGATGTTACCTGAGGGAAAACAGGGAGCCTTTTTAACTTCACTAACAGACATTACAGAAACCACTTACTGATATGGGTCACTGATCAAACCTACAGGTGCTGGTCTGGTCTCTGAGGCTGCATTCAGACTGCAGGCCTTATTGCTAAATTCACATTATTGTTTAAATGTGGACCATATCAGACCGTGGCCTGAAACACAGAGAGCCACAGAGCTTAGCTCCGGTTAGCTCCTACTTGCTAACCCTCCCACTGTTCACGGGAGACTCCTGTATTTCACTGTCCTCTCAGGTTCACCCACTTACTCTCCAGTAAAACTTTAACTGGCCTCCGATCAGATAAACACACAGATAAAGACACTTTTTTTCTCCTGCTGGGCTTATTTTTACGCTAAAGTCTTACATTCACTGTAAACCCCAACGAGTTCAGAATACTCAAAATATTTGTGGAAACTGATTACCTCAAAATATTTAAGTAGCGGTTATCATAATAATATTTTTGAGTACACTTAAATACAATACTTTAATTTCTGCATACTAAATTACACTGATTTACTGATGCTTATTAAAATTACATTCCGCTGACTAATTCTTTACTCAGTAATTTTGTGCAACTTATACTCTGAGGTAAATCTACTCAAAAGAATGAATTGTGCTAGATTCAAATACTAACAGAAACTCACTCAACAAAATGACTTCTAGTCAACTTAAAATTTACAAAATGCCCATTTTCAGATGGTAGTCCTAATAAATATGAACACAACTCCATTATTACAATTCAAGTTCTCTTTATTAAACAGTCAGTTTCAAACATTTCTACATTTCACAGAAACAAAACATGTTACAGTGAAACTTGTTTTCATCAGACGGGAAAAGAATTCTCTTTCTGGTAAAGCACATCTTGCATAAAGCTGAATAGACTAAGTAATTGACTGCTTGATCACATAATAAACTGCAGCACTTTTACTTAAATAATATAAAAGGGAGCTTGAAGTGCGGAGAAAGAAAAAAATTACCAATAAATTCAAAGAAATAAATGAAAGAAATTCAACTTTTGGGGACTCAAAAGCAAATAAAGATAGCTAATAACAGTTTAAAATAAGAAGTCCCACACACTGAAAATTGTTAAGTGAGGTAGACGAGGCAAATGAACAATATAAAAAAGCTTTGTTTTGAATATCCCTCGCTGTAAGCTTGCAGTAAACATACTGAGCGTACAGACGGACAGTTCAGAAGTGCTTTCAGGAGTCTGTAACAGACAAATCCATCCACAGCTGAAATCTTTGCTGAAATCATACAGCTGTTGTTATTGACACGTATAGCCTAAAGCGCCACTTACACTTGTGTTTCATTCAGTAGATAGCTAGGAATAAATGTACCATTTTGTGCAGGTTAGGGTCATGCTGCCGCCCTTATGTTTAAAGCTGAGCTGCGGGTCAGGATGGGAAAAACGGAGAAGTGTTGTACTTCAGGGACAAATATGTGGCTCCACACATCCAAGAGAGAGGTGAAGCCAGCCAGACCGAGTGAGATCAGCTTCAGAAAGACGACAGACACCCAACTGCAGCCGGCCAGAGCAAAGCGTAGAAACAATGTCAAAGGTAGACAAGATCAGGCCATGTACATATAACAAGGTAGCAGCAGCAATAAATGATAGATTTACAACTTTTTATTAAGTCATCACTATCACATCATTCATATAAAAATAGAAGCCAAGGTCCTATTAATAAGATATGTAAGCAGCTGTGGTTGCAATTTGTATTAAAAGAAGTTATCTAACATATATTTTATTGTGTATTTAGAGCTGACAGATGAAGACATAGCAAATCTGAAAGTCTTGGCGCCTAACGCAGCTGTGCTCACTAGCATGGACTTCAGTAACACTAATTCTGCATCCCAATCTGACACAGAGACCGGAGACCTGCCAGAGCAGCCGGTAGCTCTGTATGATGCCACTCTGAGAGGCCTCTGCCCAAATAAAACACCAGAGAGAAGTGAAGATACCTTTGCAAAACTGGGGAGAGAGTTAACTAACGAGTAGTGTGTGAACCTTGAGCTTCCGACTAGAAACCAGTCCCACTCTCAGGCCTGGCACACACACACAGAACTGGCAGGATAACGAGCGCAACCCTACATCGCGTATGCACTGTAGAAACCGAAAAGGCAAACAGGTCATGCACCACAGCAATTGTCCCGTGTCCCAGCAGTACTTTGGGGAATAGATGTGGAGGACACAGCCAGGAGACAGTACACAGAAAAAATGAAAACACAACATCACAGCTTTGACGTGGAACTCTGCGGTCTTGTTGTGAGGCCTGACAAACCACATCTTGGGGCGTTGCCGGATGGAACGGCACACTGTACCTGCTGGGGGAAAGCAGCTGCAGAGATTAAGTGTCCGTACAAATACGGTGACGGTCTGACGGGGAGTGGCGAGGACACACAGTTCTGCTTAGACAAAGCGCTACACCATTGTCAAGTTCAACTTCACATGTTTATATCAACATCCAGTACAGTGACTTCGTAGTGTGCACAAAGCAAGATGTCACTATCAATGGCATCACCAGAGATGAAGAAATGCTGCAAGCAGTCCTGCCCAAAGCTGAAGGGTTCTTCAAACAACGCGCCGCACGGATACACTGATGCAAGCAGCTACAGTCTGCCCACACTGTGAAAGACCAGACTTTGGGATGATGATTGACTGTGCAAAGTGCAAAAACCATTTCCACTACACATGCGCCAGAGGAAGAAGAATTTGGAAGGTTGTGGAGTGGTACTGTGAACAGTGCACAAATGAGTGAGTCAGAACCAAATGTACATAGAAGCAAATTATTTAATGCACACTAGTACAACTGTCACATGATGCAATAACTTGGTTTAGATCATATCTCGAACACAGGCAGCAGTGTGTTAGAATTAATTCATCTGTCCAAACATGTCAAATCGGACTTCCACAAGGTTCAATTTTAGGCCCTTTACTTTTTAGTTTATATATAAACGATCTACCTGACAGTTGCAAAATGGTTAAATGCCAAATGTATGCAGATGACACAATTATATATGTCTCAGCAAAAACCCCTCAGATTGCAGCTGAGATGCTTTCAAAAGAACTGGTCGGTGTATCACAGTAGCTCCGAAATAATCATCTGACCCTGAACTATGATAAAATAGTCTCTATGTGCTTTTCAATAAAAAGAAAGGTCAATGAAAATTTCAGAATAAAGATAGATGAGAAGGAGATAGATGAGGTACATGAATTTAAATTATTAGGGGTTACTTTAGATTCTCTTCTTAAGTTTGATAGACATGTAAAGAGACTGTGCAGAACTGTCAGGACAAATTTAAACTGCTTCCCATTAATAAGACAATATAAACCCCTTAAGGCAGCATAGCAGTTTATGCATTCTATGATATTTTCTAATTTATCGTATTGCATAACTGTTTGGGGTCAGGCCAACCAAACAATTACACCCATTAGGTCATTATATAAACAGGCACTAAAAGTAATGGACCAGAACCGGAATAAGAACTAGAGGCACAGTAAGTGGAAACTGTATAGCCGCAAAACGTAGAACAACATTTGGTCAGACATCATTTTCAGTAAGAGGCATACATCTGTGGAACGCTTTACCATCCGAAATTAAAACATTGACAGAACTCAAGGTTTTTAATATACATTTAAAGCAATGGTTGAAAGTGAAATAACTCCGTGAACACTGACTGTACAGGATACAATGCAATGCATACAAACATGATGTTGCATATGTTAGCATGCACAGACATATGCACACATTTGTGTTCTTGTAATGTTTGTTGTGTCTATACTCTGTTTGTAGTGATTTCTACATCTACTTCAGTCCATATCTTATTACATGTATGGGATGTATTTATTGTATGTATTTTAATGGTTGTAAATTTTAAAATGAATATCCTGTAATTTCTGTTTTAATTTTATAAGCCTAACCAGGGACAGGGGTTGCAAATTAGTCACGTCTAGAAACCTGTATGCATGGCATCTACTTTGTATTCTTTATAAAGCAATGTTCTATGCATTTGTCCCTGTCAAAAAAAACATCAAATAAATAGTATTTTACATCGAAGCAAATAACAATTGCACAGCAATAATTATCATTATAAAGAAAAAAATATAATATAAAATGTATAGATACAAATTTATTTATTGTTATTTGTTTTATTTCTGTTTTGTGTCTGCCCTTTCTTTTACTTGCCAAGGCTGCTGTCTATATCACTATATCATAGTTTGGTTTTGATAATACCTGTTTTCATTTGGACTATGTTAATGTGTTTGTTTTGTTTTTTATTTACATAATTGTTATTGTTAATATAAATGATTATATTATATTATATATATAAATATATATATATATACACACACACACACACACACACACACACAGTATATATATATATATTTACACAAGTATTTATTTTTACTCTATTACTTAAATTTGCAATGTATAATCATAATTTCCAATATTACTTTTGCTGCTGCAATCATTAGTATTATTGTTTGTTACTGTAAATATTTTCAGGATTATTATTCCTAGTCTATTAATGTCATTTACTCAATTATTCACTGATCCTTCTCTGTTCTGTTGCCGCCACCACCACCTAAAAAAATAATAATTAAAACAAAGTTAACCACTTCATGTTCTCTTCTTGGGACTGTGCATTTACAGAGGTTTGTTAATGCTCCACACACACAATCACCATCTCCTCTGAGAGGTCTACCTGTGTGAGTGGAATAACAGCTGTCAGTAATTTTACCAATTACTCTTTCAATGTGTATTCTCACATTAGACAAATGCCTCGATGTGTCCACTTCCTGAGCAGAGAGCTGCTTCCTACCTTTGGTAAAGTGAGGGATCTTCAGGGTGGCACCGCGTGTGGCAAGTAAAACCACCATCTGCTAGTATCTCATCATTAAAATCCAGACTCGGCTGTAATTTGTTTATGGGAAACACGCCCGCCCTGACCCGCCCCCAGAAAAGTAATGGCTCCTGCAGGTGACATGCCAACTAAACATTTGACAGTGCTGTGGCTTTTATAAGTTGAGTACGTCTGGGCTGTGGAGGTTAAATTTGTGGGTCTGTTTAGAAAAATTTCTGTGCAACGTTTATATTTAGGTTGAAAACATTTTGGCATATTCTTTAATATTGCACATTTGCTTGGCCACTTCATGAGAGGTTTTAAAGTCGCAGACATGGCAGGGAGCAAACTTTTGGAATCTTCGATGTTGCTGAGTCCTAATCTTAGTTTCATTAGGAAACTAATAGATGGTCCTCTAGGTTCATAGAGCCACGCACAACCTCTACACTGCCTTTAAGTTTCTGGTCAGACCTGTGAAAAACAGAACACGCACCCCTTTGCTCTTGATAGAGCTAAAGGAAAATTGTGTGTTTCTGAGTGTTTCCTTTAGTCACTGTACTTGTGTTTCAGCTCATCATGGAATCTGAAATACAGAGTAGATTGTTGTTGCCTTCTAAAAGATGCATTGGAACTTGTTTTAGCTAAGATTTTCTCTATTATTTTATGTATGTTTTCAGACAGCATGTGCTAAACAGAATCATTTTCAACTTTATTCACAACATAGTTATGCTGTATTGAAAAAAAATCCAGAAATCCAACACAGGTAATCCAAAACACCAAGGGCTGGACACTGAAGCCACGACTGACAGGGGGTAACACAAACAATGACCGGGCAAGGGCTGAACAGAAAGACCACACATATATACCAGGGATAATCACTAGGGCGGGAGCAACACAGGTGAAAGACATGAGGCTAACGAGGCACAGAGAGACTGCAGGGAAAACAGAGAGACACCAATAACGCCATGGGGAAACTAATAACCAGGAAGAAACAGAATATAAATAACTGATCCAGAACACAAGCAGACAGATCACAAATATACCAACAAACTACAACCAACAGGGAAAACAGACATTAAACAGAACACCACACAAACATGGACAAAATAATACAGAAGTGCACAGAACAGGAATGACACTAAACATGAACTAAATGAGAAAAGCAGAGGCAAACAGAAGGACACATGAAACAATGGCAAAAACTCAGAAACCCACAGGGAAAAAATACAACTCACAACACTTTCTCAGTTGCCTATAACAGCCTGTACGGGCCAACAGTTTTCTATGTGAAGGACTGGTCAGATTTCCTGAGAAAAGCAACTGTCTTACATAAGCTATGATGTTTATGTACACAACATTACAGCGAATCATGTAAAACAGTGTAATTTTGTGTTTTAGTTGGTTTAAACTAGATAATGTGAGCTTGCCTGCAATGATATATGATAACTTTCATCGTCCACTTGATCAAAACAACAAAATTCAAATAGGCCAGGAGGGAACAAAGATGAAGAGAATAAACTGAGTGATGAATAACGTAAGTAGTGTAGGCAGTGCAGCACAGGCACAACCTGGAGGAACTAGTCTAAATGACTGGATTAGTATAATATTACAACATTAAGTTAAAAGTATGTTGTTAATGTGGTGTCCCAACAATAATGCTGCAATGATGTGTTGAGAGGAAACCCGCTTGACACTGTTCTTGATCATAAACGTTTATTACAGGAGTTCAGCATCAATTACATGCTCTGCAGCAGCTTGGAGAGTGACCCAACCCGATGTCTCTCTGTTCATCAAACATAGCTTATATAGGATATGTTTAGTATCTGTTAGGTACCATCGAGTCATTGAGTCTGCAAAGTAAAAGGTCAAACCCATAGAAGGGTTCAGTACTATTCTGAGGTAACAAAACAAGGGGTTAGAGATCAAATTCTATAGAAGGGTTCAGTCCCTACATAACCACCAATCACTGCTCTCCCCATAGAAGGTCACTGACCCTCTGTCTTGCTGCTACAGTGCTATTTTAAACTGTTATGAGTCAAATGCACAAGTATTGGATACTACACATTCCCCCCTGCGTGACTAATTTTTCCAACACGTGCTTCTTGCAGTATTATTTTTAGCAATATATCAACTTTATGGAGTGTGAGAATGAAAAACCTGTCCGGCAGCCTTCATTCCAAAATGCCCTTCAAGACAATCTAGACAGGAAAATTTTCTCACGGCCCCTCTGCCTTAGGCGCCCACACATGGTACTCTAGTTTAATTAATAAAAGAAATCTTTATCAGTCTATGCAGAGATATGGTTTAGCCAATACATACGGACCTTTCCCTGCCTAGACCCTATATCCCTAAGCATCAAGAAAAAAGAAAAAACCTGATGTCCCCATATATTAACTCCATAACCGAAGTCTTTACACACTTAACACAAAAAGAATATGATAGTTAAGAAAGTATTATTCATTCAAATATGTATTCATATCTATATCAAAGCAGACGGTATTCCACTGCAGCTCCTCAGCAGTGTCGACTTCCAGTGTAGTGTCGATACAATCCAGACATTTCCACACCATCCTTGTCCAGAGTCCATTCATATTGTCCTTGTTTGAGTATCTGAATCCCCATCTGTACATCCCCATATACTCTGGAAGAAAAGAAAACACCAACCAGTATCTGTTGCAAAATAACACGTGAAAATTAAAACCTCAATATATGGAAATACAAAGTAACATTAAAATGGATATCTTTCCGTCATTACTTCATCTGGTTCCACTTCATCACCTCCATCTAAATCAGTCATAGTTAACAAAGGCATCTGAGTGTTCTCCCCAGGCATCAACACTCCAACACCATCTCAATGTCATAGCTTTCGCAAAAGTCATTAGCACAGTGCAGAAGCAAAACATCAAACACAGCGCTACAAAGGCTGCTACCAAAATCTGAACCACCACTGCTCCCACTGGTCCTAACTGATTCTGTAACCAAGCATTTGCTGACCATCCAGCTCCCTCAGATTGACCAAACCCATCCCTTATACTCTTTAATGCATCTATAACACTAGTGATATTATCAGAACTATTGGGGATCAAAGTATAACAACCGTCTCCCGTCAAGTTCATAGCCACACACAAACCTCCTTGTTTGGCTAAAATATAGTCGAGAGCCATGTCATGTGGCTTGTTTGAGTATTTGACAAAAGATTAAACCCTCGTATAGTTTTGTTTGCAAAACCCTGCAAAGTATAAGTAATATTATCAATGTGATCTGCCAAAAAAGTTACACCATACCATGGAAAAAGTCCAAGTTCCCACTTCTCACCTAGACTTATCCTCCAATGGTAGGATTCAAGATTATGAAATTGTGCCATGCTCCTTTTCACCGTATTTCCAGAACCAGGATCAGAATGAGCTATAGCAGGTGTTTCCCCTTTTTGGATTGTAAACACCTCATATGGAAGTTTTAGCGTCGCCATGCAACAACATCCTATCCATCCATAAGGTAAGAATATATAGGCCTTATCACCACAAATCCACCAAAATTCCCTATAGTCACATTGCCAGGCAAAGGCTGATCTCTTACCATCAAAGTCCTTCCCTTCTTACTAGATGGCACAGCAAAAGATACTTCATATGTGTTTTCACTAACCTTATGGTCATGCTTATCCAAAGACATCATATAATCATCATACTCTGATATTCCCATAAGCATCCCTGGCCCATCATACGTCTTATTTGAACAAAAACAGCTACTAGACCTCACGGATCTTACCTTCATTGCTTCAGGACTTGCTGTTAACTTATTGTCCTTCTGATCTAACAAATTCACATTTATTTATTTAGTAATTCATTTATCCAAGAACAATTAAGGTTTAAACAACTGCGACGACCAAGACATCACTATATCTGTTGACGATTGTTGCTGATATGACAGCCATGATAAAGCATAAGATTGACACATAGAGGTTGGACCACCATCTCTAAAATTGAATCCCATGTGCCTGGTGCAGGGACTTTCAACAGACATGGATCATCTAGTTTCTTAAGTGATCTTACAGAATGAGTTAACTGCTGGAACCATAAATTCCTACCTGCCCAGCCATCTGTAATTTTCAAAACAGAAGAATCAAACCCATATGCCTTCCATGTAGCTTCCCTCTTCTGTAACGTTTTCGTAACGTTTTGGTCTGACTCTTTTCCGAACTGGTCTGGGGCTGTTTTGTCTAATTGGAACACGGGCTTCTACTGTAACAGAGGTGCAACCCTTGGTGACCTCTGCGGTTTCACATTCCACTGAAATAGGCCCTGCTGTTTCTGGGACATATTTAAAATCAATGTCCCCAAATCTCCCCATCAATTGCAGAGTCATATCTGGCATCATCAGAAGTGTACACATGATCATCAACATTGTCCACTGAATGGACAATATCTCCTTCTGGGTTTTGGTTCTGGATATCATCATGCATCTCTCCTTCTGCCTTCACCATCAGGGCTATCCAAGCGTGGCACCTCTGCACTAGGCGCTTTAATACAATGTGATAAATGATACCACGTCGGAGACCCTTTAACCTGGACAGCTGTTCCAGTACTACGAACCACTTCAAATGGTCCCTCACGGCGTTCGTTATACCACTTTCTCCTAAATACCTTCACGAACACCTTGTCCCCAGGTTGCACTGTACTCCTTTGTTGGTCATCGAGCTTCTCCTGCACCTCTTCTCTCCTTTGCCTGTCAGAAACATATGTGGATAATTTTTTATGGAAATTGGCCATATATGTGACATACGCTCTCATTTCGTCTTCTAAAAGAGCCAAACTTGGACCCTTGCCGCTTGTTCGTAAACAAGGCGTAGGCATCCGTCTTCCTGTGACCAGTTCATGGGGCGTTATACGTAAATCACGCAGCTCATCTGAGCAACACACCTTTAACGCCAAATGGAGCGCCGCTATCCAGTTTAGACCCGTATGTTGGCAAATCTTGACAATGCGATTTTTCAAAACACCATTCATTTTTTCACAAATCCCTTGCTCCAAGACGTTGTTTAATTCCCAATTTTTGCAAAATCAATTTCACTGTTTTATCCACAAAATCTTTCCCATTATCTGACGATATTCGATTTGGAAGTCCCCACCTGCTTATGACCTCTCTACACAAAAACTTGGCAACCGACTGAGCGTCTTTCCGCTTGGTTGGACAGGCCTCCGGCCATCGTGAAAATCTATCCACAACCACTAGCATGTATCTTTTCCCTTCAACTGGTTTTATCATATCGACAAAGTCAACAACCAACTCACGCATAGGACCCCTTGGGGTGGGAATGTAACCAGGAGGAACAGTCACACCCCTGCAGACATTATTTTTCAGACAGATTGTACACCTGCCTATGACATAGTCAATCTGTTCAAGCAAATGTGGTGCATACATGACATACATTATGTGCATATGCAGAATCAGTATATATTGTCACTCGCTGTCCGTCTGTTAACAAACACGTTTCTGTTAGCCCCACAAGTTCTGCAAGCTGTGCAGACGCAGGCTATGGTATAACTTGGATTTGTTGTTGCTTTTTCACAACAAATCCAGTTCCTTGAGCTTTTACTACTGCATAACCAGCACACAATTTATCTCCCACACGATAACAAGACCCATCAGTCCAATACTCCAGGTCTGCCTCACATAGTGGAAGGGCTTGCAAGTCTGATCTAAGCCTTGAGTATTTCTCTGCCTCTTGAACACAATCATGTGGCTCACCATCCTCTGAAGTTGGCAAATTCTCGGCTGGATTTACCGTATCACACCTTACCAGGGTGACATCTTCCTGCTGTAAGAGCCTATGATAGTCTCTAAGCCTTGGCATAGTCAATGTGTATTTTCCATAGTTCAGCAGATTCCTGAGACTATGATTGGTAAGAATTGTTACTGGGTAACCCCTTGTAACAGATGATGCTTTGTCATACATTAAATAAACTCCCACCATTGCTCTGTAGCACAGTGGTAGCCCTAGTTCTACATCTGAATATGCAGTAGAATAATAGGAAATAGGTTGAGGATTCGACCCTGTAGCTGTCGGCTGACAAAGGACTGCACATGCATATTTACCTCCGGTGGAAGTAGACACATATAACAAGAAATTCTTAGAGTAGTCTGGTAGTCTGAGCGCTGGTTTGATTGTTTCAAATGCCACAAGGCCTTCCTGTGTCCAGGAAAGATTGCTATGAAGTTGAGCGTTCCCAGTATCCTTAACCATAGCTCTCAAAGGTCCCGTTAAACTAGAATAATCCTCAACACATGCTGAAGAATAACCTGTACATCTCATCAGGCTTTGGAGCCTTACGAATAGCCTCCAATTGACAATCAGCAATGCTTCTGTGTCCACACGTTATTGTCTGACCCAAATGAACAACCTTCTCCTGGCAATATTGCAACTTCTTTTGTGAGGCCTTATGCCCCTTTTCTGCCAATATCTGTAGCAATTTAAGAGTCTTTATGACATGTTTCTTTATCTTGTGAACAGACCATAATATCGTCGACATATTGATTCACAGTACTCTGCAATATCTGATCTATCCCTACGAAATCGTCCTTTTATGTACTCACAAGGTTATTTCAACCTTAAAATAAGAGTATTAACTCTCTGAGTAATCACAATCTATTTTCCCTATCTTTTTGACATACCTACATTCACATTCAAGCTAAGGAACATAGGTGTCATTTATACTGGGGATGCTGGGGACACGTCCCCACCACTTTTATTTAAAGCATACTCTGTTAAAAAACGTTCTGAAATATTGCTTGCGGTTAAATACCAAATGAAAATGCCTTTAGAAAAGTTTATTTGCACATAAAGAAAACGAAATGAAATGCAAGTAAAACATAGAAGAAACAAATGTGCACGGTCCCACAAAAGTAACTTAGGCCAAGAAAAACAAACTGCTGATTATGAAATGACCCAAACCGTGCAGCAGCACCAATCAGTAACCTTAACAATTTTTTATAACACAGTTTCCCCATGGCCAAGTTTCCCTTCTCTATTTATTTATTCATATATATATTTTCCTTTAATCCTCGCCTATCATCCTCTGCATAGCCTCACAAATACAGCAGAGACACAGCAGAGGCAGCTCTCCACATACACTACACCCTCTCATATTTCTCACACACATGGTAGCTATCCAGTCAACAAGATTGCATTCCTTCACACTATTTATAAAGCATGCTTCCGCTGCACCTTTTTCCTTTATTATTTTCCTTCCTAAATTTGTGCTACCTCGAGTTTGTAGATATTTAATGAGTGGCTACTTCTGACACAGTTCGTCAACACATGTATCGAGAGGTAACTTACAATAAAATTTTTATTCTACAAGCTTCCAGTTCCTTTGAACGGACACGAAAATTCACCTAGTGCCTTTCCAGGATTTGCGGTTATGAAAGCTCACTTTCCGTTACTCATAGGTTATTCCTTTTTCTTCCTTTTATATCTATCTATCTTTCTTCATTATATTCACACACACTCCTTATTGTGTTGTCCACAACGCAAACAAAATTTAGAACTATCACACATCCAACCGCAAGCATTCACACGGAATTGAACCAGTGTACCCGTTAACGCACACACAGACACACGAATTGACCAGTGGCCACAGTTTATGAGAAAACTCACCATATACGCCAGCGTACTCTCCCTACATGCAGCCTTTTCCTCCTTAAATACCTTAAAGTACAATGACACAAGAACAAATGGCAGTCAAAAGTTGTACTATACACTTCTTGGCTCTGAGATATGCAAATATATGTATATAGCAAAAGGTGTTCCCACGGTCCCTGTAGGATCAACATTAATGTGTGTTGTGTTTAAATCTCTGTTAATCTAGTAGCTCTTACTTTGAAATGTTACAACATTGTGACCAAAACCTACTTCCTAATACAGTGAGGACTGCAATTTCAAGTAAATTTCTCACTACATGAAAGGAGGGAACACATGCTACGCTGTAAAAAACTAAAGAACAAACTGGGAACAGTATTTCTTTCTGGACAACAGCGTCCACAAACTTTTGGCCATATACTGGATCTTCCAACTGAATCCTGTCAGTAGTCCTGAGCTGAGAAAGACAACAAACACACTCACAGTAACATTCTGCTTTTATTGGAACAAGAGCCAGAATTCAAAGCAACACATGACAGAAGGTCCAAGTCAACGGCATTTCCACCATTTAATGATCAGAGCTTCCATCTTTAAAGGACTGGAAGTGGAAGAAGTTTACATGGAAATGAGGAATCTGTTCAATCACTTTGAATCACTTTGTACAAAGTTCATTGATGGATTTATTACAAGAAGCTGAAAGATTTCTGTGATCCTGTACAGACTCAGCTGATCTGTTCTCTACCAGGAGGAGACTCTCCCTCCTGTACAGAACACAGACACACTGAGGAGGAACCAGACCAGGACCAGAACCAGAACCCAAATCCAGGATAAAGAGGTTCAGTGACTGTGGTGTAGAAGGTGTGGAGGTGGATCAGTGTGTCAGAGGAGACTCTGTAGAAGGACAGAGAGCCAGCAGGACAGTTCACATACACTGCTACTCTACCAGAGGGGGGGGGGGGGGGGGGGGGAGGAGGAGGAGGAGGATGAGAGCTTTGTTTCTCTCTTATTGTGCCAGACAGAGTAACGACCAACATCAGAGCAGCTCAGACTCCAGGACTGATCATTCCTTCCAAACCTGCAGTCTTCTCTGCCTCCTCTCCTTCTGATTCCTCTGTAACTCACTGATATATAAACTCTTCCTCTCCACTCCACCTCCCAGTAACAGCGACCAGTCAGACCATCTCTACACAGCAGCTGTGGCCACCAGTCAAACCTGTCTGGATGATCAGGATATGACTGAACCTGTCTCATAAGTGTCACCTTCCTGTTGTTGTCAGACAGTTTGATCCTTCTGTTTACTGTGTTTGTGTCGATTGTGAGTTGACAGGAATCTGATGGAGAGAATCCAGCTGCAGTTATTGATCTATCATCTGTTCATTGATTGGCACTTTGAATGAGTGATGTCACAGTCTGAAGATGGTTGAATGTTTTCATGAATCAAATGAAAAACACACTTACACTTCCTCAG
>NC_060150.1:349533-353086 GCF_021292245.1 Micropterus dolomieu
GTCCCCCGCCCCCCCCCCCCCCATCAGCCTCACAGTGGTTTGATCCACTGCTTCCCTTTTTACCTCTCCTCTTGTTGGGAATTATTTTAGAGCATTATAGTCTAAATCAGTGGTTCTCAACCTTTTTTGGGCCAGCGCCCCCCTATCCATTATCCAGGTGCCTTACCGCCCCCTATCAAAAAAGTTGTTTGCTATTTGCCCTGAATATTGTTGATTTTTGTTATTCTTACTATTGTTATTAGAGGACGACAGAGGATGAACAGAAGACGACAGAGAGAGGATGAATAGAAGACGACAGAGAGAGGATGAATGGAAGACGACAGAGGATGAATAGAAGACGACAGAGAGAGGATGAATAGAAGATGTCAGATGATGAATAGAAGACGACAGAGAGAGGATGAATGGAAGATGACAGAGGATGAATAGAAGACGACACAGAGAGGATGAATACAAGACGTCAGACAGGATGAATAGAAGACGACAGACAGGATGAATAGAAGACGTCAGAGAGAGGATGAATAGAAGAAGTCAGAGAGAGGATGAATAGAAGACAACAGAGAGAGGATGAATAGAAGAGGGTGAATAGAAGACGACAGAGAGAGGATGAATAGAAGACGACAGAGAGAGGATGAATGGAAGACGAAAGAGGATGAATAGAAGACGACAGAGGATGAATAGAAGACGACAGAGAGAGGATGAACAGAAGACGACAGAGAGACGATGAATAGAAGACGTCAGAGAGAGGATGAACAGAAGACGACAGAGAGACGATGAATAGAGGGCCTCTTCATACCTGAGAGTGACCAGGCTCCAGTGTGGATCCTCCAGTCCAGCAGACAGCAGCTTCACTCCTGAGTCTCCTGGATGATTGTAGCTCAGGTCCAGCTCTCTCAGATGGGAGGGATTGGAGCTCAGAGCTGAAGCCAGAGAAGCACAGCCTTTGTCTGTGATCAGACAGCCTGACAGCCTGCAAACACACAAACCAACACTCACAGGAACCCTCTGAGAACAAGAGGCAGGATGCTTTTTGTTTCACATCCAAATTTAGGCCACATCTTTAAAATCATGTGTGGCATTTCATAATTCAAAAACAGAAAATTATTTGTGACGGGGCTTGTACTCCAAATAAACAAAAATGGCATAGTCGTAAATTATGTTTGTGTGATTTATTGTGCTCGTCCTTCCCAAGATGCAAAAATAGCGCTCAGCAACAAAATAGTCAAAAATGGATATTTACAAAATGTACAGTATTTACAGCCCAAGCAAAAAATACAACAGTCTATAAACAAGCAGAGGCTCTCTCTCAGTCTGTAACAGCTCTGGCACACACTCTTCCCTGGGCCGAAGAAGGAACCCCTTTTAACCACTGAGGCCCATCCCCCCAAATAATTAACTCAATAACTGACCATCTCTCTTTAATCACCCTATATTTCATTAATACAAACAATACCATAAATGTTCTAAAATTACCAGCAACAAAATATATATGTCACTGTGCCTCAAATATGCCCACGAAAAATATAATTATTTTGGGCCAAAAACCTGCATAGGACATGACGTCATTGTGACGTCGCACGCTGGCGTACCGCATCTGATACAATATAACCAGGAAGTATAACCGGCGCTCAGTTTGACAGTCGAGTGTGGTGATTGTGGAGTGAATACTGGGAAATGTTTGGACGTCGAGTTTATGGCGTGGATGTTGGTTTAACAGTGGCCAAGTGTGCACCTTGACTACTGTGATGGCTGTCAAGAGGGGAGTCAACGGGGAAATGGAGTGAACGGGAGAAATGGGTGAGTAGTGCGTGTGGATGTGTGAGCGTGTGAGTGCGTGTGGGCGCATGTGTGTGGTTATAGTGGTTGCGCTGAGTTACCCGCGGGACCTGACGGGGCTACTCCGTCACTTTATTATTATTAGAAATGATTATAGTCTGGAAACTAATGTTGAAGTTTAGTTAAAGGTCCTTGACAAATCATATCAGCAGACACAATCAGAGATTAGCTGTTTATCCACCAATGTAAATCAGATTTTAGATGGTCATCAGCTCAGTGGGTTAATGAATCCTGACCTCAGGATTTCCAGTGTACAGTGGGGACTCTGCAGTCCAGCAGACAGCAGCTTTACTCCTGAATCCTGCAGGTTGTTGTTACTCAGGTCCAGCTCTCTCAGACCAGAGGACTGGGAGCTGAGAACTGAGGACAGAGCTTCACAGCTTTGCTCTGAGAGGTTACAGCCACTTAGTCTGGAAAGGAAATAATCAACAAGAAAAACATTTGTTTTAAAATGTTAAATCTGAGATTTTGGTTACACAGACTCAGTCTGGAGAGACAACAGGAAGGAAACAAGTAATAACACATTTAGTTTTTCTCCAGTTGAAAGATAGCAGAGTAGTTATTGATGAATAAAGCCCACTTACAGAGCTTTCTTGGAGGCTTTGACCACTGGCAGCAGTCTCAGAAGAGCCTCCTCTGAAGCACAGTATTTCTTCAGGTCAAACACATCCAGATCTTTTTCTGATGACAGTAAGACGAAGACCAGAGCTGACCACTGAGCAGGAGAGAGTTTATCTGTGGAGAGTATTCCTGAACTCAGGGACTGTTGGATCTGATCTACTAGAGAACCATCCTTCAGTTCATTCAGACAGTGGAACAGATTGATGACTTTCTCTGTAGACTGAGTCTCTTCGATCTTCTTCTTGATGTACTCGACCGTCACATGATTGGTTTCTGAGCCATGTCCTGTCTGCGTCAGCAGGCCTCGTAGGAGAGTCTGATTGGTCTGCAGTGAAAGACCCAGGAGGAAGCGCAGGAACAAGTCCAGGTGTCCATTCGGACTCTGTAAGGATTTGTCCACAGCACTCTGGTAGAACTGTGCAGCCACTCCTGGCCATAGCCAGGAGGTTGATTGTTCTTCTGCCAGCGGATTGACACCAGAGTTGATGAAGGTCAGATGGACATGAAGAGCAGCCAGAAACTCCTGAACGCTCAGATGGATGAAGCAGAACACCTTGTCCTGGTACAGCCCTCTCTCCTCTTTAAAGATCTGTGTGAACACTCCTGAGTACACTGAGGCTGCTCTGATATCGATGCCACACTCTGTCAGGTCTGATTCATAGAAGATCAGGTTGCCTTTCTGCAGCTGCTCAAAAGCCAGTTTTCCCAGAGACTCAATCATCTTCCTGCTCTCTGGAGTCCAGTGTTGATCTGTCTCAGCTCCTCCATCATACTTGACGTTCTTCAGTTTGGACTGAACCACCAGGAAGTGGATGTACATCTCAGTCAGAGTCTTGGGCAGCTCTCCTCCCTCTCTGGTCTTCAACAGCTCCTCCAGAACTGTAGCAGTGATCCAGCAGAAGACTGGGATGTGGCACATGATGTGGAGGCTTCGTGATGTCTTGATGTGGGAGATGATTCTGCTGGCCTGCTCCTCATCTCTGAATCTCTTCCTGAAGTACTCCTCCTTCTGTGGGTCAGTGAACCCTCTGACCTCTGTCACCATGTCAACACACCCAGGAGGGATCTGATTGGCTGCTGCAGGTCGTGTGGTTATCCA
>NC_060150.1:353186-371936 GCF_021292245.1 Micropterus dolomieu
ACTGAAAGACATGGAGGAACCAGAGCAAGTAATTTCTGTTACCATTCCCAGAAACACCATCTCGTTGGTTCTCTGCGTGTTGGTGCGGATCCTCTGAACGTGACCTCTCCACACCTGAAACACAACAAATGTTCATCTGTGATTTTAGAACCAAACGGTGTTTTTAGCAGCTTTGGTTCTGTGAGTTGTGTTCTAAGAGTCAAGCAGGAGAACAGAAACACAACAAAGAAACGAAAATGTTTCACCAAGAAGGAAATTACATTTTCATTAGAAATTTATGAATCACGTCAACATCATCAGTCCTCATCTTCCCCGGGATATAAAACAGAAAGGGGCTCAGACCCGTTACCTTCTGGACCAGGACCGCAGCCTGTCCTAATCTTCCCCGGGATATAAAACAGAAAGGGGCTCAGACCCGTTACCTTCTGGACCAGGACCGCAGCCTGTCTTAATCTTCCCCGGGATATAAAACAGAAAGGGGCTCAGACCCTTTACCTTCTGGATCCGGACCGCAGCCTGATCTGGGGTCAGGTTTGTGGGATTCCAGGATCTGTGGACACCTCTCTCTGATTGGACGAGCTCCTTCATGAACTGAGCTCTGATCCGTCCCTGCCGAGCGCGCTCTGCCACCTGCAGGAGACGGACCGCCTCCTCCAGACTCATGGACTGGACCGCACTCACCTGGACAGTAATTTAGATTCAAATGAAAAAACTTTATTTAAACTGATGAAACAAGTTATTTTATTTTCTATTAGAGACGACTTCCTGCTTCAAAACAGGAAGGTCTGATTTCAGACCGCACAGTTCTTTATGAATTTGGACCAGGTCAGACCCGGACCATTGGAATCTGGAACAAGTCTGATCAGGATCTGTCTGAATCAGGACCAGGTCTGATCAGGACCGTATGAATCCGGACCTGTATCATTCTGGACCAGGTCTGATCTGGACTCTGACCTTCTGACTTGCTCGTTGGGTCTCCAGGACGCTACTGAACACGATCTGTCTGTCTCTCAGCAGGTGCATCTGGTCTGTCAGGAAGTATCGGGGGATGGGGATCTCCAGATCCTTCTGCAACACAAATACATTGTGGATCAGGCTGAGAACATTCAGAGGCTTCATGACAGGCGTGTTTCAGCTGGAGACTGATTCTGAAGACAGGTCTGAATCCTCAAGACTCTGAACGATCCAACGTGGGTTCAGGTCTGAGGGATATAGGACTCTGAGGAGTCCGATGTTCAGGTTGTTTTTGTTTCACTGAGATGCTAACCGACATAAACTGCTGCTGTGAACCGGTTTTCTGTTAGACTGAGGTGGATCAGGTCTGATCTGGTGTTCTGGACTTACCGGGGTCATCTTCAGGTCCAGCAGCAGCTCATCGAAGTAGTGAAACTCGGACAGCTCCAGATCCACCATCTGGCTCTTGAGTTCCAGGAGTCGACCCGTCAGCGAGTCCAGAACCATCCGGACCGCCCGCCTCCTCTGAGGCTGCACCAGCTGCTCGTAGACCTCCTCTAGACTGCGGAAGATCTGCAGGTACTTCAGGTAGAGGACTGCCCGGTCCTGGAAGACCTGCATCCTGTCCGTCTTAGGACCAGGAGCCTCGTCCTGAAGGAGGTCCTGGAGAGCGTCATGAGCCACCGCCCAGTTCCTGTTAGAGGAGCTGAGGACCAGTCAGAGGAGACATAAGAGACTGAAGATCAAGATCAGGATTAGGATCAGTTCTACTTCCAGAGAAGCAAGCTGACAGCTGCAGATCAAAGTGATAAAGCAGGTCTCTGCAGGTCTGAGTCTCTGCAGGTCTGAGTCTCTGAGTCTCTGCAGGTCTGAGTCTCAGCTGTGTTTGTTTTCAGGCCTGCTGTGACGTCACTGAGCTGCAGCCAATCACAGCACAGCAGCTCATAAACAGGAAGTGTTCCTGTTCCTTAAATCAGAGCTGGTTGTCATGGAAACGCAAACACATTAGAAACTCCTCAGAGACTTCAAGGACTTTCAATGACTTTCAAGGAGCACACTCCACAGACCGTTTCCATGGTGACACAGTTTAAATACCCTCAGAAATCAGAGTTTACCTGTGTGACGTCATCACCAAAGTAGCCGGACCTCCGCTGCACGTGCCGACCTCAGGGTCCTCAAGAGTACCGAGTCCAGACCCCGGTCAGACCTGGTCCTCTGCAGGGGGGCAGGACAGACCGGACTTCTGTGTTTGTGTGCAGCGGAGCGGAGCAACGCCGCGCATGCGCGCACACAGAGAGGTTTGAGGATCACGTGACTGTTTTTATTTAATAACTTTCTATTTTCAGTTTTAAAGATTTAGTTCCTCCAAAGGTCTCTTTAGATCCGTCTCCTCTAAAGGTCTCTGTGACTCTAAGAGGGTCCTCTCAGTCCGCCCCCGCACGCCGTCCCGCCTCGGCCCCCCTTTTGTTTGCGGACCCGCAGTTTCCGCCTCGCGCATTGTCCCGCAGCTGAATGCGCCATAAATCAGCGCAGAGCGGAGCTGCCCTCTGTGGGCGGCTCTTCTTCTCTCTGCTTATTAACTGCACTGAGGGGGGGCTCGGTCAGTCCACCTCAGTCCGCCTCGTTCTCTGCAGCAGAAACAGGACTGTACCCGCACCGGGACCGGTACTTAGTCCGTGGATCTCCACCCAAGCGGCCCTGTTTGACCTGTAAGTGTCCGGATTCTTTAATCAGTGAAAAAGTGAACGAGGTTTGGTTCCAGCTCGCATGTTAATGCCTGTAAACCAGACTCCGCTCAGAAATGTGTCATTTTAAACGTTGTGGCGCAGGTACCCATGATGGGACTTCTTCAGACCAGGGCCCGGAGGAGACCAGTAACTGTGGACGAGCTTTAATGTTTCGGCAGATAAATTTAAAACAAGCAGCTCTTCATCTTAAAGAAATGTCCACTTCTGTTCAGCGCGTTCCTCCGCGCGCCCCGCGGGACGAAACCTGACGGCAAAGTGGTGAACTGCGCGTGCGTTAGTTAGCTTTATCTGCACGAGCGAAGTTGATGTCGCCAAAGCAGCAGAATAACAACCTTTTATTATTACAGCCATTAAAACGGGTCCCTGAGTCCAGGTCCGCCTCATCAACACCCCTCGGGTCGCCCGCGCTCTTTAAGGGACCCTAACCCGGTGCTGGAGGGGGGTCAGTGAAACAGCAGGGACTTTAAAGGGACTCCGGGTCGACGTCTGAACGTTTTGTATTAAAACTGTTCAAAACACAAACGGGCTCCGAGACAAACTTTAGAGGACGGACAGGATGCGCGCCTCAGTCCGGCTCACGGCTCCGAGCCGGTGGTCCAGCTGAGGATGGGCTGGAATAACCTCCTTCAGATTTCTCTCTGTGAACTGATGGATAGGGGACTAGTTTGCCGAGCACCCCAGAGGACGTTAAAGGTTACTTATATAACAATTAATAAAGTTTAATACACCGGTACGTGCACGCGCCTGTGTGACATAAAGGACACTTTTGTAAAGGGAGTCTGGCTCCAACCTAACGATCCGTGTTGTATCAGCACCTGAACACTGTGTCTGAGGTAAGATTCCTTAAATGTGGAGTTTTTTAAACGGAGTTCTGCGGGTCTAAAATGAATAAATCGTGCGTCGTGAGCTTGTTTTGGTCATTTAATTATTTGCATTTGAGTTTTAACACCTCACTCTGTGACTGAGGTAAGATTCCTTAAATGTGGAGTTTTTCACAGGGAGTTCGGCGGGCGGTGCTGCGTTAGAGGGCTGGCGTCAGACTGTGTTTTATGGCTCTCCAAGTTGTTTATAGTGGTGTGATGGTGCGTTCAGGGATCTCTGAACCTGTTATCAGGCTTATGGGTTTAACATTGAATGGAGCTCATTAGCACAGAGTTAAAGCTGGACCTCCTTCAGAGAAGAAGCAGATCCAGGATCAGGGTTCACAGTAAATCCTGTTACCCGTTCAGAACCAGAGAAGAAGATTTATAAGAAAGTGGATCACAGAAATGTTTTTTATATTTCATTAATTATAGGCTATAAATTTATGTTATAATGCAGCAGCCACTTCAAACACATCCTCCTCCTCAGCCACTAATTGTCTCTTTGTCTCAGCTCCACAGTAAACTTTTATTTTGAAGGTCATGACCTTTCAGTTTAAAGGCGCCTGTTCGAAACTGAAGCTCCAATAAAACCAGAGTCGTCTCCTCCTCCTCCTCGATGCCTAAAATAGTCCAGCCTTTGACTTGAAAGAAAACACTAAATTGTTGTGAATGAAAACACGTATTGATAACACAGACGCACTGAACTCAGTTATATTTTTACATTAATTAAGAGTGATGGCTGTGATTTAGACTTTTAGTTCATTATTTTCTACTAAAAGAAAAGGCATCGTGTCCGTCCGTGAGAAACAACTTCTTCTTCTCTGTTTTTATATCTGCTCTGGTCGTCTGATCAGATTTATGTCGTCACGGTGACCTCTGAGATCCACGCACACACACACTTCCTGGTTGTTGTTCTATCCGTTTCGTGTCTGTTTAAAACGTTTCATTTTATTAATGAAGTCTGGCAGGTTTCACCTCCTCTGACCCCCGTCCATCTGTCCGACTCTGTGTGGTCTCTGTGTGAGTGATAGTGTGAGTGAGTGAGTGAGTGATAGTGTGAGTGAGTGAGTGAGTGATAGAGTGAGTGAGTGAGTGAGTGAGTGAGTGATAGTGTGAGTGAGTGAGTGAGTGAGTGTTACTGTGTGTGAGTGAGTGAGTGTTACTGTGTGTGAGTGAGTGAGTGATACTGTGTGTGAGTGAGTGAGTGATACTGTGTGTGAGTGTTACTGTGTGTGAGTGAGTGAGTGTTAGTGTGTGAGTGATAGTGTGTGAGTGATAGTGAGTGAGTGTTAGTGTGTGAGTGATAGTGTGAGTGAGTGTGTGAGTGTTACTGTGAGTGAGTGAGTGAGTGTTAGTGTGTGAGTGATAGTGTGTGAGTGATAGTGAGTGAGTGTTAGTGTGAGTGAGTGTTAGTGTGAGTGAGTGTGTGAGTGTTACTGTGAGTGAGTGTGTGAGTGTTACTGTGTGTGAGTGAGTGAGTGTTACTGTGTGTGAGTGAGTGAGTGTTACTGTGTGTGAGTGAGTGTGAGTGAGTGAGTGTGTGAGTGTTACTGTGTGTGAGTGAGTGAGTGTTAGTGTGAGTGTGTGTGGGGGAAGTGAGTGAGTGTTAGTGTGTGTGTGAGTGAGTGTTAGTGTGTGTGTGAGTGAGTGTTAGTGTGTGTGTGAGTGAGTGTTAGTGTGTGAGTGAGTGAGTGATAGTGTGAGTGAGTGTGTGAGTGTTAGTGTGACTGTGTGGGGGGGAAGTGAGTGAGTTTTAGTGTGTGAGTGAGTGAGTGTGAGAGTGAGTGTCAGTGTGAGTGAGTGTCAGTGTGAGTGAGTGTCAGTGTGAGTGAGTGTCAGTGTGAGTGAGTGATAGTGTGAGTGAGTGAGTGTTAGTGTGTGTGGGGGAAGTGAGTGAGTGAGTGTTAGTGTGTGAGTGAGTGTCAGTGTGAGTGAGTGAGTGTCAGTGTGAGTGAGTGTGAGTGTGTGTGAGTGTCCGTGTGTGTGAGTGAGTGTCCGTGTGTGTGTGTGAGTGTCAGTGTGAGTGAGTGAGTGTCCGTGTGTGTGTGTGAGTGTCAGTGTGAGTGAGTGAGTGTCAGTGTGTGTGTGAGTGAGTGTTAGTGTGAGTGAGTGTTAGTGTGAGTGAGTGTTAGTGTGAGAGTGTTAGTGTGAGTGTGTGTTAGTGTGTGTGAGTGAGTGAGTGTTAGTGTGTGAGTGAGTGAGTGTTAGTGTGAGTGAGTGAGTGTTAGTGTGAGTGAGTGAGTGTTAGTGTGAGTGAGTGAGGTCATTCAGCGTTTTATCACCTGCAGCAACACAAAGCAGATATTATCCAGAAGAAGAAGAACGCCGTTTAAGAGTCAATAAAATGTCAGCGATCAATGAGCGTTACAGATTTTATCAGGTCAAAAGTTTGACCAACGATCTTCCACGTTTGTCAGAATCTTTAATTTGAATTAATTTTTAAATGGCGTCTAGCATCACGTTTATTTTATTGATTTATTATTTTTTATTATTTTATTCGAAGCTAAGAGAGAAACGTTGTGAAGACGTCACGACTTTAAACTACAGGAAGTGATGTAATAATGTGCCGCCATCGGTGAGGTCATCATTAATTATGTCTTGATCCATCTCTTCATGTTTTCCAGGTGTCAAGTGGACCTCGCCACAATGAGTCTGAACGCCGTAGACCTTAATGAGCTCATGGAGCTGTGGGAGGAGCTAAACCTGACCGCCGCCGACCACTACAACCTGTCCCATGTGGAGACGCTGCAGTGTTCGGGCGCCATCAGCCACTCCGCCTTCCTCCACGTCCTCTCCATCCTGTACATCTTCATCTTCTTGGTGGGCCTCGCCGCCAACGCCCTGGTGGTCTGGGTCAACCTGCGCTGCGACAAGAGGCGCTACGAGACGCACCTGTACGTCCTGAACCTATCCGTGGCCGACCTGTGCGCTGTGGCCACGCTGCCCGTGTGGGTGACCTCGCTGCTGCAGGGCGGTCGCTGGCCGTTTGGGGAGGCGGTCTGTAAACTGACCCACCTGGTCTTCAGCATCAACCTCTTCAGCAGCATCTTCTTCCTCACCTGCATGAGCGTGGACCGCTACCTGTCCGTCACGTTGTTGGCCGACACCTCCGACAGCCGAAGGAAGAAAGTGGTGCGGCGCCTGATCTGCGTCCTGGTTTGGCTGCTGGCGCTGGCGGCCTCCGTCCCCGACACCTACTTTCTGCAGGTGGTCAAGTCTTCGCACTATGACGGCGCCACAGTCTGTCGTCCAGTGTACCCGTCCAGCAACCCTCGGGAATGGATGGTGGGCGTCCAGCTGAGCTCCATCGTGCTCGGCTTCGCCATCCCGTTCCCAGTCATCGCCGTCTTCTACCTTCTCCTGGCGGCGGAGATCCCTCCCGGCTCGGACCAGGAGCGCCGCGTCAGCCGGTGGATCATCCTCGCCTACATCGTGGTGTTCCTGGCCTGCTGGCTGCCGTTCCACGCCGTTCTCCTGCTGGACACGGTGTCGCTGCTCGGCGTACTGCCCTTCAGCTGCAGGCTGGAGAACTTTCTGGACGTGGCGCTGCACCTGACCCAGTGCTTCTCGCTACTGCACTGCTGCATCAACCCGGTCCTGTACAACCTCCTCAACAGGAACTACCGCTACGACCTCATGAAGGCCTTCATCTTCAAGTACTCCACAAAGACCGGGCTCGCCAGGCTCATCGACGGCTCGCAGGCCTCCGAGACAGAGTACTCGGGGGTGACGATGGACAACAGCGTCCCGGTGTGAACAGGTAGTCCACTTCAGCCTCCCTCGCATTCCTCAAAGTGCTCGGGGGTGGGAACTGACAACAGCGTTCTTCAGACTTGGAAACACTTCTTACAACTTGTTGTACCTGGTCCCAGCTTGGACCGTCAGCTGGACCAGGAGGACCCCAGCTGATGCTCCGACACACTGAAGACACTTCTTAGTACTTGTTGAACCTGGTCCCAGCTTGGACCAGCAGGACCCCAGCTGATGGTCTGAACATCCTGATAAAAACTTCAGGACTTATGAATGAGTCTTCGGACTGACAAAGACTCGAATTTTATGTCCCCAAAACTACTGAGAGGACCACGTTTGGCTCGGAGTCCAACTGAAACTGAACCGTGGATATCAGTCCCAGACAGAAACAGGTCAAAAGTCAGAGTACTTAAGTACAAATGTATCATACTTGTACTTCAGTATTTGCATGTTGTTATGTATCTGAAGTTGCTCTTCAGACGAAACATTTAAATGTTTATAAATAAATGATAAAATGTGTTTCCCTGTTAAACTGTGTTCAAACTGCTCGCTGACATAATGAGATATTATTGATCACATTAACTTTTAGACTTTATATTCTGTGAATATATTTCATCTGCTGACTTTACTCTTTAAAAATCAAACTCCAAGAACGAGTCGACACACGAAGAACAACTGAAGTCTCAGCAGAAACTTTATTCTGGAGCCTTGAAACCGTTTGAATCAGCCTGAAGTTTAACTGTGAGATAAAATAAATAAATTTTAAAAGAAAGAGATACTCAGACCAAACTCTGTGCAAAAAAAGAGGAATTTTAGGTCCAATTTTCACTTTTCGGTTGTTGAAAACTTGATTTAACAATAGCACGTCTTCAAGGACCTTTGGAAACCTCTTCAAGGAAATAATAACATTCATGTTTTGTGGCTCCAATGTTTATGATAAAATAAAGTGTGTGTGTGTGTGTGTGTGTGTGTGTGTGTGTGTGTGTGTGTGTGTGTGTGTGTGTGTGTGTGTATATATATATAAAACATGTTAGCGTGAATGTAAACGTGTACATTTGAGTGTAAAATAAAGAAACGTAAGCCAGATCTCAGAGTGAATGTTTTGGGAACGACCAGAGCGGGAACAGCCAATCGGAGAGCAGGGTTAACAGCTAAGATCATTTGTGTGAAACGCAGCAGCTTTAATGTGTAAAAGCTGGAACCTTTTAAAAGTTTCTACAAACTGATGATTCACACCAAACGAAATAACATTAATTTCAGTTCTAATTGTAAATGAGCAAATCATTAAAGGTCTAGTTTGGCAAAAGAATCTCTTCTGGACAATCTTCAAGGGTCCTGGAAACATTTTCAAGGATCCTGGAACATCTTCCAACCCACGACAGTGTAGGTGTACGGACAGTGCTCTGTTTCCTGTAAAGGGTCGACTCACTGTGTTTCTGCAGCAGGAGAGAAGTAAAATTGACTGATCTTTGCACAGAGTTTGGTCCCTGTGACCGTGTCTCTGCCTGTCCAGCTTCAAAGCTCTCGGTGAATGAGAGTGTTTAGCTGTCTGGAGACACACCTGTGTGATCATCAGCTGCAGGTGTGACAGCTGAAGATCACAGAGCTCGGAAGTCATACAGAGGTGCCACTCTGATCCCAAAACCAGGACCAGAGGACAGGTGGGCTCACCTGCAGACCGACAGACAGACAGACAGGTGTGAATATCTGAGAGGAAACAATTAATTTAATTTAATTTAATTCAGACCAATGTTTACGTGATTCGCTAAAAGTTTAATTTTCTGTTCTGCTGCATTAAAACGAAGAAGAAGAAGAAAACTAACCAAACTCTGTTTTAAAAACACCTATTTTAGTTAATTTTACTCCTCTTACAGCAGGTTGTTCAAAATACTCAGATCTGATTGAGAAAGAAACGTCTTCAAGGTCTCCTGGAACATTTTCAAGATGTTTTGGAACCAGTTTGGAACTCCTGGAAGCTCGCCCAGGACCCGCTTCAGGACCACAGAAACCTCTTCAAGGACCTTTAAAAACATTCTTCCATACATGAATTTATTTCTGTTTGCACCAGACTCTGTGTAAAGAAACATGACTTTTAGTTTAATTTTCAGTCTTATTAGCTTGTTAAAAACACTCAAACCTGATCTGGACAAAGTTTCAGGATCTAGAACTTCTTCACTCTTTTGTGCTCAAAGAAAATATTGTAATAAAGAATAAACAGTTTAATATTATGAACCGGTCCTGCTTTAATTTACTGGTGAAATAAAGCAGCTTAAAACGAGCGTATTCTGAATGGGTTTCTGTCTGCAGCTTGTTGTTTGAGGACAAATGAACAAGTGCTGAGTGTCTGATGTCACAGGGACAAAGGGGGGCGGTCTGAGCGCGCTCAGTGGAGGATCTGCAGGATTACACACAGGGGCCTCATTCTGGACCCGGGGCGGCGTTTCCGTGACAACCAGAGCAGCTCCAGGCCTGAGAATGAAGAGTAAACAAAGTCTGAAGGAAACAGCAGAATCCTGCTCCCTGATTGGCTGTCTGTGAAAATAAGTACCAAACTGTAAGTAACCGTAGCAACTCACTCAAGGAGCCCTGGAGCATTTTAAAGGAGACCTGGAATATTTCAAGGCATCTTCAAGGGCCATAAAACCTTCACAGAGACATTTGAACCTGCTTAAGGGCACCTTGCCCCTGTTCAAGGACCCTGGTTACCACTTCAAGGACCCCTGGAGCATTTTGAAGGATATCTGGAATATTTCAAGGCATCTTCAAGGGCCATATAACCTTCACAGAGACATTTGAACCTGCTTAAGGGCACCTTGCCCCTGTTCAAGGACCCTGGTTACCACTTCAAGGACCCCTGGAAGGACCTCTGGCACCTGGTTCTTTCTCAAGGACATTAGATGTTTTCAAGAATCTCTGACAGTCCTCAAGGTTCCCAAGGGTGAAGCTCTTCAAGCACCATGGAACCATTTGAATGAGCTCTGGTAACTTCTCAAGGGCCGCTCACACCAGGGTCCAGTTCACTCACAGCCCTTCTAACCAGACTCCATTTAAAAACGCCTGCTTTTTAAACTCTTTGTTTGAAGTAGAAAGCAGGAGTTGTGACTGACAGACTGAGTCTCTGTGATCCTTCTGTCTCTGCAGCATGGGGCCCCGCAGGGCCCCCCGGCCCCCCTCTTCTCTCTGTGTATTGGTATCCTTGTGAGGACCAGGTCTTTGAAGGTGTGTTTGAAGCTTTCTGCTCAGGCTGAAGAATGTAGGACGTGCATGAGGGTCCTCACAAGTGCACAAGTGCAAACACGTGTGTGTCACTGCCGAGACGCTTTAATCACAACTTTCTGCCTTCAAGGACCCTGGAAACTCTCAGTCTGGTTACGCTCAGACCAAACTCTGTGCTGAAAAACACGACTTTAAGCTCTACTTTACGTTCTTTGGCGTTTGAGAAGGGGCACCTGTGTCGTTATTTATCTGTTTTGTATCTAACTGTGTTGTTTTTCTATCTTACTGCTGTATGTCATTAATTGTTGGGTTGTAATTTTGTCTTGTCTTCTCCTGTTTCAGACTCTGAGGAGGTGAAGACTCCTTTCTCTGCAGAACTCCATTCAGTTTCCTGCTGTTTTAACCTTTACAGCTGAAAGTTTGTGAGTTGGACTAGTAGTGATTTCCCATCATCCTTTGCACCCCCTGGAAAGGTCCTAGAGGATCTTCAAGAACCCCTGGAATATTTTCCAGGCCTTTTTGAACCTCCTGAACTTATAAATAGTTCTCCTTGAGGAAGATGAACCTTTCTCCAGGCCCCCTGGAGCCCCTGGGGACCAGCAGCAGCTCTCTGGCAGCTGATTGGCCGTTGCCCCTTTGCCATCAAAGAAGAAGAACAAACCAAACACGTCTCTGTGAATAATCTGACCTTTGACCCCGGCGTGAGCTGGTGTTTACCATCAGCACATTCCTCACGTGCCGCACCAGACTGGCTGTCTCCACGGTTACCTGAAGTCCTGGCGTCTGATTGGCTGAGATCAGGGGGCGTTTTTCAAAATAAAGGTGGCGTTCAGAAACAAACAGCTTCCTCTGAGCGATGCGTTCAGGGGCCTCAGACAGAAAGCGGATGGAGAGGTTCTCTTCACGCTCCTCCGGCTGTGAGGAATGAAAGTCCACCGCAGAAGAAGAAGAAGAAGAAGGTGTGGCGGCGGGGTGAAGAGGAAGACGTTCACGTTCACTAACCTTTCCTCGGTCCTCAGAGCCGCTGCGTCCGACAGACGGGACCTTCACAGCTTCTCCGGTCTAAACGGCTCCTGAGAGTCCGGACGTCAAAACATCGGCCCAGAAACGCAGAAACTTTAAATCGCACCTTTGGTACCGAGAAGAATCCTGTTTGATAAGAGCCCCGTCCCCACAGTCAGAGCGCCACCTGCTGCCAGCAGGACGTGAGCTCCATCACGTGATGGGTGTCCACGATGTGTTCCGGGTCTGACTCATAGATAGCGGGTGCTCTGTAGCGCCCCGCAGGCGACACAGGCAGCGATTAAGTCCTCCGTGCAGCGTCATCAGGGCCCCGACGCGCTTCACGTGCGAGGGCCCCTCTAACGCTCCTGCAGCTTTAACATAGATGTGGTATGTCCACACGCTGACCCCGTCGACCTGTAGAGACCAGGATCAGAGAGCAATCGGGTTTCTGAAGTCAGGATTAGTTTCACTTTATGAGTCTTTACAAAAGTTCTCCGCCCCCGTTTGTTAGAACATGCAGAGAACACATCCGTCTGTAACATTTTGATCGGCAGGAACATGAAAGATCACATGGAAAAGACTTTTCATCGACCAATCACAGCGCAGCACGGTGTAACAGGATTTATTAGAAACGTCCCCGCTCGGCAGGGTCAGAGCAGGCGGGAACCAGATGGTAAAAACAGAGGAAACAAAGACCGGACTATAACCAACGAGATCCTGAAAACACAGGGAGCGCGGCAGCCCCGGACCCCCGGCCCTGCAGACCCGACAGAGAACAGATCACTTGGTTCAGATGGGAAGTGGTCCCGACTCTCAGGAAACACTTCAACTGGCAGCACACAGGACTTCAGTGTCTCAAGGCCAAACCCACAAACAAAGCCACCGTTAACAGAAGACACTCAGGACTCAGGGTCCAGCGCACAGCGGCAGTTCGGCCAGGGAACCTGAAGGGGGTCCTACAGGCAGCTTGGGGATTGGAGCAGGGTTGTTGGACCGCTCTAATCCGGCGTGGGAGGCGGGACCAGGCAGGACTTCCCTGGGATCAGCCAACCCTCAGCCTGCTGGCCATGTGGATCCACAGATGATGTGACGACTTCCTGTAACAGTCGTCACATCATCAGGTTCTAACTCAGAACTACCTGATCCTGGTCCTGCAGGAACACATCAAGAAGTCCACCAGAGCAGATCTGCTTCACCACAGCTGCTGTCAGGTCAGGTGAAAATGGACATGAGACAGCTCAGACTCTCAACATGAGACTCAAGGCCCCCTGGAACTTACTCAAGGACAACTAAACACGTTTAAGGATGCTTGGAACTTTTTCAAGGATTACAGAACCTCCAGGCAGACTCCTGGAACGCTATAACTCTAACCTCAGAGACTCCTGGCCCCTCTTTAAGGACCCCATTTCCTCCTCAAGGCCCCCTGGAGCCTTTCCGGGCCTTCCTTAGCCTTTACCTTTTTACTAATAGTGAAAATGTTTGCAGAAGGTTGAGGACAGGAAGCCAGAGACAGAGCAGCTGATACAACATGTTATCAGGATCTATCAGTGAAACGCTGCTGGTCAGCTGCGGTGAGGTAAAGAGGACCTGTGTGTTCACCAGGCTGGTGGAAATCTGGTGCCTAACGTTAGTAAAGCTCTGAATGGATGTTTCACTGTCTCAGGATCTGTGATTTACTAAAATAAGCATTTTCATTTGTTCTGGTAGTTTTTGTCTCGTCATGTTTTAGATATTTACATAATTATGCATTAAATAGGCAAGAACCCCTTAGTTACTCAAGCACTCCTGGAACATCAGCAAGACCCCTGGAAATAACTCAAGGACCCATAGAATGACTGTTTCCCAGCCAAGGATTCATAATATTCTCCAGGCTCCAGGCGAAGAACAGGTGAAGTGGGACACCTGGTGGCTGAAGAGTGAAACTTCCTGTCCTGTATTTACGGCCCATTCAGAACTCCACTGGTGAAAAGGCAGATTTAAGGAGAGATGTTCAGCTGCTTTTAACGACTGAAAAAGAGTCCAGTGGATGCAGCAGAAACAACGAGGGCTGACCTGGAAGAAAAATCCAGGCAGCAGCTCATCACCGTCTCTGTGAACACGAGACCAGATCTTTAGAGACCAGCATCGGGGGTCGGAAGACGGCAGCGTTAAAATGGCTATTTTAGCCAAGGGGTTTGGTCTGTGGGGATGATGTTGTGGGTAACATGTCTCTGGAAACAACAGGGCTCCTCCGACCAATGACAATGACCCTGATGATGTCACAGTGATGTCATCAGTCTGTGGCTGTGTAGCTGGGAGCTCCAATGGAAAGGTGCGTTCAAGATGACTGAGGCTGACTGCAGCAGGATAAACACACCGCTGCAAGTTGGACACGTTCTACCTTGACTGACTTGGCGACTGCAGCCGCCATGTGACGTGGTGACGTTTTGCAGCGCCGATGAAAGTCAGACAAACTTTCTACCCAGCATGCCTTATTTTCAGTCCAGCATGGAGTCCAGTCACACGGACCTAAAGACACCATGCAGGTGCATCATGGGAAATGTAGGATCCAGGGTTTTGGGACCAATGGTGCGTTCATTTAGCTCAGAAGTCGGAGATATCAAGCCCGAGTTGACCCAGTTCCAGTTTCCCGTCTGTCTGTCACAACAACACCGAGCTGAACATCAACATCAACAGGCTGCAGCTGTTTGTTCAACACATGACTGACTGTTTACTGGACACACCGCTGCTGTTGTGCAACACACACACACTCTCAGGGGGAACGTCCTGTCTGCTTCATGTGACTGACGTCATGAACTCTGATTGAATCAGCGGTCTGTAATAATAAATAATAATACAGATCATCATAATGAATCTCATGTGGGACCGTGTGTTTGTTTTTGTTTTGTTGTTTGTTGTTTGTTGTTCTGGCTGCCGGCTGCTCTCGTCATGTGTACATGTTGATATCAAATCATTGATCGATACCTTAACGTGTGATGAAGATGATGAAACACGTCGGGACAGTGTTAAATGTAAACATGTGGCGTGTAAACAGACTTCACGGTCCTGGTCCGGCATGTGCAGCAGCAGGAGGGGGGGCGAGGCTATTTTCTCCGGACCAGGCTGACAAACAGCCGGCGGGGGGGTCGGGTGTCTCCTCCCTGGGGGTATAAAGGCTCAGAGCCTTCTGAAGCCGGCAGACAGAAATAAACCACAGAGGAAGAGACCAGGACCTACAGAGAACACGGACCTACAGAGACAGCAAAGGACCAGAATACTAAGATGGACATCCAGACGGGTCAGGTGGTGCGCCCTGTCGGCGCCATGGAGAGTCTGGAGGCGCAGCTCAGCTGCCCGATCTGCCTCGAGATGTTCACCAAGCCGGTGGTGATCCTGCCCTGCCAGCACAACCTGTGCCGCGGCTGCGCCAATGACCTCTACGAGTCCAAGAACCCCTACCACTACTCCGGGGGGACCTTCCGCTGCCCCACCTGCCGCTTTGAGGTGGTCCTGGACCGGCACGGGGTCTACGGGCTGCAGAGGAACCTGCTGGTGGAGAACATCATTGACATCTACAAGCAGCAGCAGGAGAGCCGGGGGGGCGACCCCGAGGACCCTCCCCTGAAGGACAAAGACGCCAAAGAGCTGAAGTGTAAGGAGCACGAGGACGAACACATCAACATCTACTGCGTCACCTGCCAGACGCCCACCTGCTCCATGTGCAAGGTGTTCGGACAGCACAAAGACTGCGAGGTGTCGCCGCTGCACGCCGTCTACCAGAGCCAGAAGAACGAGCTGCGCTCGGCCGTGGAGTTGCTCGCCACGGGAAACAGCTGCGTCCAGACCATCATGGCGCAGATGGACGACACGTGTAAGCTGATCCAGGAGAACGGAGAGCTGAAGAAGAGGCGGCTGGGCGAGAGCTTCGACCTGCTGTACGCCATCCTGGAGGAACGTAAAGGCCAGCTCCTGGAGCAGATCTCCCAGGTGGAGCAGCAGAAGGTGTCCACGCTCAGGAGCCTGGCAGACCAGTACAAGCAGCAGCTGCAGCTCAGCAACCAGCTGCAGGAGAAGGTCTCGCAGAGCCTGCATTCCTGCAGCGCCGCTGAGTTCCTACTCGCCGCCAAGCAGCTGCAGAAGGAGGTCCAGCAGGCGGCCCGGGCGGCCCAGCTGCAGAGACCCGAGCCGGGCTACGAGAGCATGGAGCACCTGAGCCTGGACACCCAGGAGGCCGAGGCACTGCTCGCTCGCATGGACTTCAGACAGGGGGGCGAAGAGGAAGACCAGGACTCCGAAAGAGAGGAACCACAGTAAGGGGGGACGGAGGAAGACCAGGAGTCCGACAGAGAGGAACCACAGTAAGGGGGGACGGAGGAAGACCAGGAGTCCGACAGAGAGGAACCACAGTAAGGGGGGCTGTCGGAGGAAGAAGCTGCTGCTGTTTCAGAAACTTCAGGTTCTTGTGGAGGAAACGGAGACGTGCAATCTTTGGGAACGTTTTTGTATTTGACTTTTTATACTTTTCTATTTTGAAATGTTTTTCTGATTCGTCATTGGGGTCTGGACAAAGTCTGGACTAGAAGGAGTTGATTGATCATGTTCAGGACGTGTTTGTCTCTTTGTGAAACTTTAAAACTTGAACTTTGTGCTGTAACGTTTGAAGGAGTGAATAAAGTTTGATCTGTTACCTCTGTATGTCATCATTTCATTCTCTCAGAGTGGGGAAGGTTTTATTTCTGTCCCTGTCCTCCTCAGGTCTCAGGGACTTTCCCAGCCTCCAACAGAGTCTGTATTTAGCGGTGCACATGTTTCCCTATATTTACCAGGGTCAGTGAACGCCTCCTTACTTAGTCGTCTGCCGCTGCGAGCGGAGGCTATTTTTACTGAGTGGACTCGAATAGCTCAGCTCAAGAGGGTTTTTCTGGGGGGGGGTCATGTTTCTGAGAGTGACCCAGCTGGACCGAGGCATGCTGGGAAACAGTCTGAGGGTGTTTGTGGAAGGTCGACCTGGATCACATCGAGTTGCACCTATTATATGAAGTGTCAACAGATAAGATAAAGCACCAAACGTACGTGGTCATTTAGGCCCATTCAGGTCCCGAGAGGCCGAGAGCCACTGATCCAGGAGGCAGAGCTGTTATTAAAGGATTGCTATAAGATCTGTATCTGTCAGCTGTGACTGCAGAGGGACGTCCTCCTTCTTCTCCCAGGTTTTATTTATTCATGATAATAATAAATATTTTTTAAAGACCGTCTCTCACCTCCGTCTCAGACTCCTCCCACTGCAGAACGTTATTTATATCTACATACACGTGTACAGTAAGAACGACCCCGCTGACCTACAGACATAAAGTTCACCTGAAACGGATCAGTAACCAGATCCAGATCTATAAACAGAGAGACAAGAGACAGACTGGATCCTGATGGTGAGATCGACCTCTGTGACCTCTGTGACCTCTGTGACCTCCTCCTCAGCTGACTGAAGGGACCAGCTCGTCGTCAGGCTCAGACGCTGCTCCTTCATGTCCTTTTGTGAGACGCCTTCCTAACATGGGCCGGTTTGGGTTCAGGCACCAGAACTACTTGTTAGGTTCAGGAAAAGAGGCGCTAAAGGCGTCGTGGTGCAGAGAACCTGCTGGTCCCCGTGTGCACATGCTCAGCTGTTTGAGGCTCACGACGTGTTTGGTTGTTTTGAGTCAGAGATGCAGTCTCGTGTTTCAGACCCGTATATACAGTATCTAATACATATATAGATCTGTGAACCCCCCCGCCTGTGTCCACATGCTGACTAATGTGCACGAGACTCAGAGGATCCTGGCGGTCGTGGTCTGACTGTTGGATATAAATACAGCAGGACAGCAGCAGGTCCTGCTGGACTGAGGCTCCGCTCTTTGAAGGAGTTTTGACGGTGACTCACTTCATGTGCAGCTGGTTTTCTGATCCTGTTATCTGTCACTTCTATTTTAGACCTGAAGCCCGTGAAGGCTGACGGAGGGGGACACATCAAACGCACCTCATCCAGAGTTGGTCTGCTCCTGGTCCTGACAGATTCAGAAATAGACCTGATGAGGTTAAATGTGAAGTGACTGTGATAACTAAATACAACAGCAGTGCCAATAGATCTCAAATCACAAGGTTGTCACACTAACCGACTTTCTGTTGAAATCCAGATTGCAGTTGGACGTTGTAGTAAAACGTCGGTCACAGCTTCCCCAGCAGCTGCATCACCTGGTAGGAACTCCTGTTTACCTCCACATCTCTCAGTACCAGGTTTTCAAAACGTCAAGGTTAGAGGCCAAGGACAAACAAAAGGGTCCATGCTCTGCTGAGGACGCGCTGCACTTCCTGAGGACTCAGTAGTCTTTGCTGTACCTTCAGGTGCATCAGAAGGAAGTAGTCCAGTCCACCTTTGGACCACCAGTGGACCCCCTAAGGTCAAATGGGTTCAGAGCTTTGCAGCCTGTGCTGCATCACGTTCCCTCTTCACATCAGAAAAACAAGAACAGCTCTCCCTGTAGTGTACCATGTCGTCTGACTCCATGTGTGGACAGCAAAGAACCTGTTAAAATGCCAGGTTCTTATGATGTAAAATAATGAGACAAAGATAAATCATGTCAGAACTTTTTCCACCTTTAATGTGACCTATAATGTCAACAATTCAATAGAATTATCTTTGAGGGGGAAAAATGTAAAATAAAAACCCTCAAATAACCTGGTTGCATAAGTGTGCACACCCTCTTATAACTGGGGATGTGGCTGTGATCAGAATTAACCAATCACATTCAAACTCAGGTTAACTAGAAGTCATTACGCACCTGCCATTATTTAAAGTGACTCTGATTAATCACAAAGAAAGCTCAGCTGTTCTAGTAGGATTTTCCTGATATTTTCTCAGATGCATCTCCGAGCAAAAGCCACGGTCCGCAGAGAGCTTCCAAAGCATCAGAGAGATCTCATTGTTGAAAGACAAGTCAGGAGACGGGTACAAAAGAATTTCCAAAGTATTAGATATACCATGGAACACAGTGAAGACAGTCATCATCAAGTGGAGAAAATATGGCACAACTGTGACTTTACCAAGAACTGGACGTCCCTCCAAAATTAATGAAAAGACGGAAAGAAAAGTGGTCAGGGAGGCTTCCAAGAGGCCTACAGCAACATTAAAGGAACTGCAGCAATTTCTAGCAAGTACTGGCTGTGTGGTACATGTGACAACTATCTCCCGTATTCTTCAT
>NC_060150.1:371956-395982 GCF_021292245.1 Micropterus dolomieu
CCCCCCCCCCCCCCCCTCCCTTCAAGGGAGCAGGTCAAGCACCGAGCGCCACCACATCCGCACAGCGCGCGAGTCAAAATCACCACCCGCGCACCGATACCAACAACCGCACGACACCTAAGCAGAGTGGCTACCGAGTGGCACGCCGAATACAGGGCAAACACCGGTCCCCCCGTCAAGCCCGCGCCCTAGGCATCCCGATCTCAGATCTTTAATTGCATCACATCCTGCAACACCTCAACGCTCCAGGGACATATGCAAGGATCCTGTTCGTGGACTTCAGCCAGGCGTTCAACACCATCCTCAGCACCAAACTCACCCAGCTCACTGTGCCACCCTCCACCTGTCAGTGGATCACAGACTTCCTGACTGGCAGGAGTCAGCAGGTGAGGCTGGGAAACACCACATCCAGCACCCGGACTATCAGCACTGGCGCCCCCCAGGGGTGTGCGCTCTCCCAACTGCTCTTCTCCCTCTACACCAACGACTGCACCTCAGGAGACCCATCTGTCAAACTCCTGAAGTTCGCTGACGACACAATGGTCATCGGCCTCATCCGGGACGGTGATGAGTCGGCCTACAGACGCTTAACACACTCAAAACTGTGGAGATGACCGTGGACTTCAGGAGGAGCCCCCCCCACTCTACCCCCCATCACCATACTCAACAGCTATGTGTCTGCTGTGGAATCCCTCAGGTTTCTGGGATCCACTATATCCCAGTACCTGAAGTGGGAGCCCAACACGGATACCAGAGCTGTTCATACTGTTCATATAGTAGATTGTAGTGAACAATGGTGTGGATTTGTGCATTTTATATTGAATAAATTTGGAGCTACTCTAAATTCCTTTCTCCTCCCCAGAGAAGAAGGGGAGGGGTCAAAGTTGCTTTCTCTAAGTGCTATCCCGACCATAAAACTGGCACCTTTTTGATTCTGAAGCTGATAACGCAGGGCCTGACTGGTAAACTGACACACAAGCCAGCCATTAGCATTTCCCTGAACAGCCTATCAAAACTGGCCCCCCGACACATGTTTCCGTGGCAACTGTCCTTATTCTTTGTTTTATTACCACATCAAAGGGATACTCTTTGTCTCACCTAGGTGTGACACAATCCAGGACAGCCGAACTTTGAATGGCCAAAGACTGCAGTCTCCAAAAACTCAAAGCATTTAATTAAATCTTTAGTTACCTGATTATGTTTGCCTCTATTTGAGTAGTTATGTTAACTGTTGTTGCTATCTGTTGTTGATATTAGTGCTGAAAAGAAAGTTACTTGTGCAGTGTTTTTATTTTCAGCAAGACACTCCTTCATCTAATGTAATCCAAGCTTTCCTCATGTAACCTGAGCTCCCCCAAGTGGACGAAATAAGTATTACATGCCCTCGTATGAAATGCCGTTAAATGTATAAATATCCTGACCAATAATGTGACAATTGTTTCCTGTTACCAAATGCCTAGAACAGTACAACCGTTCGACCATTGAGGTTCGATTGTGGAAAATATTTGATTATAATACGTGGAAACAGATTTCTTTTAGACATTAAGTTTAGAAAGGCAGTCCCTTGGGAAACCTGAGACGCCCCCTGGGGAACCACGCCCCAGGCAACAAAAGAGCGACACGCGACCTCGCGCTCTTCTCTTCGCTCCTTGCTCTCTCCGCTGCTCTGCTCGGCTCTCTGGACGCTTCGGCATGCGTGCGGTGTGCCTCGCCAGGCAACGCCCTCAGACTCGGCCAGCGAGACCGGCCTTTTGTTCGCCTGAAGCTACACACCTGAAGTGCCGCGACATCGATCTGCCTTCAGTTTGTTTTATTTTCTTGTTATCAGTTCGTTTAGTTACACTGGACTAATTCAGGAACGACCAAGTTCCATTTTTAAGCCTTTTTCGTCGAGCCAACTTCACCGAGGTCAGACCAAGCCACGTGGTCTCGCCAGCTACAACGAAGGAAACCTGAAAAACAGCTGAATTGCCAGACGGAGGAGGCGTTTTCAGACACGGAGAACCCCGGAGAATCCCTAGCAAAAAGCCAGGATCGGGCAGCTAGCGTGGGACCCGTGCAACAGGCCAAAAGCAGGCTGTCGACAAGCAGTAAGACTTCAGATGTCCATTTAATTCCTAAAATCATAGCATTAGTTCACTTTCATTAGCTCTTCTACGCCGTATGAGTCAAATGCTTCCCACAATCAAACCTCCAGGCTCATTGTTCAGCAAATGTTTATGTTCCCTGTATCCAACCATCTTCTTATAACATTAGTTAGACAATAAATTCACTGTATATGTGTTGCCTATTTCTATGTCCCTGCCGAGAGAATTGACCCTTTAGATATGAGACTGACTTAAGATAATTGAGCGATTATTAACTGATCAGTAGTAATAATTGTATAATTATTAAACTACCTAGAGGTCCGGAGACTCTAGGATTATAACAACTCCGGTGGTGCCCTGAAACGAGGAATCTGGTTTGATTTTATGAATAATACATTTCATAACTGGGTATCAATTCTTATAAATTTATTAAAATGCATAACTAAATTTTAGGTCTGCTACAAGATACTGTATACCAAATCCACCTCCAACATGTACATAATAATTGTAGAGCATCAAACTGTCACAGTTTTGTGGTGAAGGCAGGGTTGAGCAGGTTGGAGGACCTAAACGCAGGACACGAAGGCTAGCAGATGCAGTTCAGTGAAGGGTTTTAATATAACAAAAGGCGAGCACACTTACAAACAGAGTGGCTGATTGACTGAGTCCAAAAACATAGGCTGTCCAACAGAAATCCAAAAGGGTGAAAACCAGAATCCAAAAATGAGCAGGGTAACAGGGAGACACAGTGAGTAAGGCTGGAGACACCAGAACAAACTGCACCACTGGGTGACAATAAACAATGTCCCCACAAAAACAAGACAGAAACACCAGGTATATATACACAGGGACTAACGAGCAGGGCGGGAGCAACACAGGTGAAAGACATGAGGCTAACGAGGTACAGGTAGGGAGAGAGAGAGAGAGAGAGCGCAGGGGAAAACAGAAACAGACATGCAGAGGGATCACTGGGGTAACAGACATGACAAGGGTTACCGAATACTAGATGAAAGACAAGACAGACCCCCAAAACCCAACAGACCAAAATAACGCTAACTAAACACAAAAGTGCAAAACACCGCATGGCAGACAGGCAGAGTGTGACACAAAACTAACCAAATTAATTTCCCCTAATTGTCCCCAGTGGACTTTTTTTTAGCAAGTTTTGCTATTGGGCTAGAGCTGTAGATTTCCAACTTATTATTCACAGATGGTCTTTCTTTATTGGAAAAATTCTTGGGGGGAGGACTCCCAAACGCCCCACCCAAATATTTGTATTTAAGTAATTGCAATGTTGCAGCCATCACATCTAGTAGAATCCAAACATCTCCAGTAAAACCAGAACTTCAATCGAAACCTAGGCCAATGTTTTGTAACCAGATCGCAGCAAAAAATTACTATTTGTATGGTTTTGCTTGGAGCCCAACACGCAAAAACAACACCGCGAAAGAGAGGATCACGTCTTTTTCCCTCATGTGTGCCTGCACCATAGACTGTATAAAAAAAGGCTGCACACGGCGAGTCCATGCGTGATTTTAACTAACTTACTATCGGAACTAAGATGACATAAAGTCTGTAAAATCTGCACCACACTGCAGTTTCCCAGCCATTGATTTATTTGTGGCAGACATGCCACAATATCAGCGCTGACCGCCACATACTATTTAATATGAGTAAATTCATTATTCATTACAGAACTGCACTCCTCACTCACTCCCTCCCTCTCACAAACACATCGTAACGCATGGCTCAACACAGAAGGGCCAACTCCTCAGGTCAAGACTCTGCAGTCTTCTTACATCTGAAGGACAGAGGACACTCGTTTGAGGATCATCAGGTGCACATTTTAGAAGGAGAGGATGGATGGTTTGAAAGACATGTCAAGGAAGCCATCTACTCCCGGGTTGAGAAGCCGTCGCTGAACAGAGAAGGGGGTCTACGTCACCACTTATCCCCCACTTACAATGTGGTCCTTTCATCACTTCCCAGGACTGTCGTTACCACATGTCCGTTAATACACAATAAAAGTTTGATCATGTATGTAGTGGTGTAATTTCAAAATAAAATTGAATGTGAGAGGGGAAATTAAATATGTGAGAAACATCATGATCTATCATGATTTTTCTCACATATTTAATTTCACTTCATATCACACGTTATCACTTTATCATTTAAACATTCAAACCAGCAGTGTTATTTGTGCTCGCGTTAGTGAGCCAGAACTATTCCAGGTGGAGCCTTTCAATTGTAAAAGAAATAAAATAAGCCAAATTAGTGCCAAATCTTAAATCAATGTCTACTAGATATTTCATCAGCTCCCCCTCATATTTCAGTATGACAGGTGCGCAGTCTTTTTTACATGAGGCCCCAGATGTCTGACTGATATTCAAAGTTAAAGTGTTTCCACATGTTGAAGCAGTGAACAGGCTCTAATATAAAAACACTCAAATCCCAAAACACAGGAGGAAACGTGAAAAGAGGGAACAAGTGCTGCGCTGTAAAAAACTAAAGAACAAACTGGGAACAGCATTTCTCTATGGTCAACGGCGTCCACAAACTTTTGGCCATATACTGTATCTTCCAGCTGAATCCTGTCAGTAGTCCTGAGCTGAGAAAGACAACAAACACACTCACAGTAACATTCTGCTTTTATTGACCAAGAGCCAGAATTCAAAGCAACACATGACAGAAGGTCCAAGTCAACGGCATTTCCACCATTTAATGATCAGAGCTTCCATCTTAAAAGGACAGGAAGTGGAAGAAGTTTACAATGGAAATGAGGAATCTGTTCAACACTTTGAATCACTTTGTACAAAGTTCATTGATGGATTTATTACAAGAACCTGAAAGATTTCTGTGATCCTGTACAGACTCAACTGATCTGTTCTCTACCAGGAGGAGACTCTCCCTCCTACACAGAACTCAAACACACTGAGCAACCAGGCGTCCCGAGCGCAAAGCCAGGATAAAGAGGTTCAATGAATGTGGTGTTGAAGGTGTGGAGGGGGATCAGTGTGTCAGAGGAAACTCTGAAGAAGGACAGAGAGCCAGCAGGCCAGTCCACATACACTGCTACTCTACCAGAGGAGGAGGAGGGTGAGGAGATGTGTTTTTTTGTGCTATTGTGAAAGAAATAGCAACCACCAAAAGAGCAGACCAGACTCCAGGACTGATCATTCTGTCCTAACACACTGTCTTTACCCTCTCCTTTCCTGCCAATTCCTCTGTAACTCACTGATATACAAACATCTCCTCTCCACTCGACCTCCCAGTAACAACGACCAGTCAGACCATCGGTACAAAGCAGCTGAGGCCTCCAGTCAAACCTGTCTGGATGATAAAAATATGTCTGATCCTCCTCCACAAGTGTCGCCTTCCTGTTGTTGTCAGACAGTTTGATCTTTCTGTTTACTGTGTTTGTGTCGATTGTGAGTTCACAGGAATCTGATGAGAGAACGAGACACAATCCAGCTGCAGTTATTGATCTATCATCTGTTCATTGATTGGCACTTTGAATGAGTGATGTCACAGTCTGAAGATGGTTGAATGTGTGCTGCTTTGTTTTCATAAATCAAATGAAAAACACACTTACACTTCCTCAGACCTTGTCTAGACCATGGGACTCCAGCAGGCTCCACTCTGAAAGGAGGAGGGGGGTCAGACCAGCATCAAACATGGACATTACATTCCTCTAAAATATTAATATAAAGGGTTTTTATACATAGTTTACAGACTCAAATCCAAAGACCCACAGTTATGAGCGGTGAACTAATCATTATTATTTCCTGTATTGACTCCTTTGAGTGAAACAACCCCAGACCCCCCAACTCCATGAGCTTTGAAAGCAAAACAAATGTGGGTGGATCCTACCCAAGAAAATATATATATACAAAATATATGATGGGTGCACAATATATTGACTCAATATCGCAATCATCATGTTGCACAAGCCTGTTTACAGGCCTGTAAAGCATGGGTGTGCTTTTGGTGACAGGAATGTTGATGAATATTAAATGTTTTTATCAATATTTCAATGTTTTGTTCTTTGGAACTTGGTAATATGGACAGAAATAGGGTATTAAAGATATCTCCCAGTAAAAGTCAACATTTAAACAAAAATTTCCATTCGCCATATATATTTTTGAAAGATTGTGTAATTACTGTTGTATAACAGTTTCTTTTCATCAAATTTACAGTTACAGTTGTATTCCAGGTTTATTAGAAGATATTCAGATGCATTATAATCTATCTTCTGAAGATTCTCAGTCATCCAGGTCATAGTTATCCAATGAAGGTTAAAGTCAAGGGCAACTGGACTTGGTTGAAGATACTGGAAGATGTTTCGTCCCTCATCCAAAAGACTTCTTCAGTTCTGATTTTTACCTTCGTTGGCTATCTTATCATGGTTTTGATGGTTTATTGCATTAAAATATAGCTTTTTTACAGGGCAACGAAGAAAATATCAGATTCGTTCTGTGTTTCATCTCAGTTTAGTCTTTAATGGTAAAATAAATATGTTAATGTACAATGGATTTATATTTCTTAGCTTCTGACCTTTCAAAGGAGACCAGAATTATGCATCTAGACCAAATAGTTGAGGAGATATTACCGATTTATTTTGGGTTATTTTAGGCATTTTTCCTGGAAAAGGGTGGTTGCGTGACCAATAGGTTAATAATGACTGAATTAGGAATAACAATACAACCGAAAGTTATTTATTGATGAATCAATCCTACTTACAGAGCTGTGTTGGAGGCTTTGGCCTCTGGCAGCGTCTTCAGAGGATTCTCCTCTGAAACAGAGTATTTCAAAGGTCAAAACAAGTCCAGATCCCTGAACAGCAACAGCACTTCTGTTACGATTAAATTTCCTGATGTGCAAACACTCCTCACAGTTAGTCAAAAGCTCTTAATGTATAAGAACAAGCCTGAACCTTTAACCTTGTCCACAATTTACTCAACCCTCAGTGCACTCTCATAAACACAGGAAGCCAATCCTAGATGCACCCCGGGTCAGTTCAGTGTGAAAAACAAATACCTGAAAGCTGTGAGTCTGCCTCTACTTTGAGACTAACAGCCTCTCAATGTGATTGGCTGTCAGGGAACAGAAAAATCTAAATCATTGACATATAACTAAATAAGTGTTAATTTATGAAGGGTCCAACCACCTACCTACATATGAGAAATGAGATTGTTAATGAGGTTCCTGCAGCTAAATGGATCTGTTTAACACCTTTCTAGTCTCTGCGACCACTCAAAGCACATCACATTCACCATTTACACACTGGTGGCAATTCAGGGTTCAGTATCGTGTCCAAGGACACTTGGACATGCAGCCTGGAGGAGATAAGGGTGGAACTGCCGATCTTCTGATTAATGGGCAACCCGATCTTCCTCCTGAACCACGTCCACCCCTGATGGCTCAGGATGAATCGCTCTATAATGTTCAGACTTTAAGACCTCCAGATAAACTGATGCTGCTTCAACTAAATCTCTTAAATCTCTGCTGGAGTCACAACGTCTCTCAGAGAAAGCAAAATATAATATATTAAAAACTACACTAGGGGTCGACCAGGCCGATTATCGCGCAGATATTCAGCATTTCTCCAATAATCCGCATCGGCCATTTTAAAAACAGATAGCCGATATTATTGATTAATTAAAAAATGCTCCTTTGGCTGTGCTGCAGCCACCTCTCTGCTCGAGCCCACAGAGTGGTGAGTACAATGTCCCGCCCACATTACTAGCTGATTGGTTACAAGTCACGAATAATAGCCTATCAACACTGACTATTGTGCGGAAGCAGCCAATAGAACGAGCGAGCCACCACGCTGCAGCCCCTCCCCTCCTCTGCACATGGAACTAAATAAGCAGAGATCAGAGTAGAGTACACAAGTTGACTAGAACTACGGCCGTGCAGCAAAACCAGTAGCACAAGTACAACATGCGGGAATGTGCACAGAGTGATATTTTAATCTGCTCTGTCTCATCCACCGCTGCTCTGTTTGTTTTACACAAGCACATGTGCTCGGCTAATAACTAGTATGTCATTAACAATGCTAAAACCAAACCTCTCTGTCTGTGGCCTGTTTAGCTGAGATGCTACGGACCTTAAAATTTAGCACATTGTAAACTCAGGTGCTTGTTGACAGAAACCAGCTCCTCTGTACCAGCAGCAGCAGAGGGGGCAGGAGGACAGGGAGAGGACTACCACGGGCTGCTGTTTTCTTTAAACTTTAGTATTTTGATGTCGGGAATAGTTTATTTAACATGTTTCATTTGTTTCCAGTGAGATACTGATTTTATAAAGTGCGTTTGCTGCTGTAAACTTTACTGTTGTTGCTGCTCAGTCACAATAAAATATTAAATTTGATTACTGTCCTGAATTTATTTATTTTTTTAATAAGAAAAGTAATTACTTAGTAATGAAAAAACAATAGGAGTATAGATAAAGAACAGAACCAATAAATAGTCTCAATAAATGCATCAATAAAATCCTAACTATATAAAACAAATACAATATAAATGGCAGTTTGATAATTTATCACTCATGGTTAACAACTGCATCTCTGGGATGGATCTCTAATTCATTTAATTTACTATTTATAAAGATTAAACATGACAATGAACTTTAATCTTGTTATTTTTAACAAAGTTTTGTGTTGGAGTTTGTATTATTCTAAATTTGGACACCAAGATTAAAATTTCAGTTCCACATATTGGTCATCGGTCTAACTGGTTACTAATAATCGGGATCGCGATCGGCTGGAAAAAAACATATCGGTCGATCCCTAAACTACACTTTGCCTTCCATACATACCAGAAATTACAGCAGCTTTAGATTCAAACTGAGCGGACGGTCCTCTTTTCCAGCTTCATGACATCCACTGTCAATGAAGCTGGATACACAGATCATGTGTTATATATATTTTCAATTTCACTTGTACTTGGTAATTAGTTTTTCATTTTCATGTGGTAGATTTTTTTTAGACTGTTGTTCTAAAAAAGGGGATGAAAGCCATCACATGGGAATGATCTTAAACTCAACCTTTTCTCATAATAACAAGATCAGGCCTCAAACTTAATTCGTTGGTGAACGCAGTGAGCTTCTGTGCTGAGAGACCCTGTTCATTTACAAGTATATATAATACAGAAACTGACCTTCTGATCCTGAGCTGGTTTCTGGCAGACTCTGCACCAGGTCTTTCCTGGGTATCTCCGCTAAGATCTTCTTGGTCACCTTCAGAGCTCCATGAAGATTAAATGCGTTCACCATCAGATCCACTGTTTTCAATCTGTCTGCAGTCTCCAGCTCGAACACTTTCATGGTTTGGTAGGTTTCCAGGACGTCAGGTTGCCGCAGATACCATTTGAACTTTTTGAATTCTTCCTCTCTTAAATTCTCCAGAGTCTTCAAAAGGTCCTTTGCCGTCATCGTGGCTCCCTGCTAAAGTCAGGCAGTATTTTAGACCTGAAGGAAAACTGGAACACAAATAAATGTTTCAGAGCAGCAGCAGGAGTTGCCTGCTGCTGCTCTCTGGACTCTGTGAGTCTGTGTGTCATTTTAAAGCGGCACACTGCTTACACTTGTTTCAGTTACAGAGAGCCATCTTTGAGTTAAAGCCCCACTGAATGGAAACATGGAAATATGGTCAGATTTCTTCCTTCAGAAAGCCACACATAAAGATGAAGTTTTGTTCTGTTAGCTTTTGTTTTGTTCTGTTAAAAACTGACACCAGGAGTTAGTTTGTGAAGACTTTCTAGTGAGAACAGGTTGTTTGTTCCACCAGCTTTTAGTTCTTGAAATAAAGGCTAGCTGTTGTCTTACTAGCCGTGCAGCACAGCTCACGACACCAAACAATACTGAGCAACACCGCTGAGGCTGATGGGAATGTTGCAGTATTTGGTCAGAAACCAAACCTGACAAGTCAAACCCAGGAAATACAACACAAACCCTGCCTCCTAGAGAGTCTGACTTCACAAAATGAAGTTTCCTCAGTTTGTCTTCCTTCATTCCACAGCCGACATTTATGTTAAAATAAGAAGTTTAGAGAATGTTTCTAAGCAGACACTGTGGGGGCCAGACTTTTTCACAAAATTAGTGTTTTTATTAGCTTCTATCAGTGTGAACAGACTCCTAAAAACATGGCAGGCCTGAATCCATCATGATAAATCTACAGACGCTGCTTAACTAGAAAATGCTCTCAGACTGCAGCCGAGAAGTTCACTGAGGAGTGTTGGTTCAAATCTCTAACTCTGACGGGCATGGTGCATTAATTAACCTGTTTAGACACTATTATGCAGCTGCACCATTAATGAGACACCTGTAGTTACTATGGTAACAGCCGATGCCTTTTAATACCACAGGGCTCAGAAGTCTGGGGCAGCTAAACAAACTGTTGTCGGGCAGCTATTGGTGTTTTCCATAATTCTGTCAGCATACATGATCTGACTTTATGCTGTCACCTGGCTGAGCAGGTGGAGGTATGCAGCCTGTGGAGGTGTGCAGCCTGTTACCTGGCTGAGCAGATGGAGGTGTGCAGCCTGTGGAGGTGTGCAGCCTGTCACCTGGCTGAGCAGGTTGAGGTGTGCAGCCTGTTACCTGGCTGAGCAGGTGGAGGTGTGCAGCCTGTGGAGGTGTGCAGCCTGTCACCTGGCTGAGCAGGTTGAGGTGTGCAGCCTGTTACCTGGCTGAGCAGGTGGAGGTGTGCAGCCTGTTACCTGGCTGAGCAGGTTGAGGTGTGCAGCCTGTTACCTGGCTGAGCAGATGGAGGTGTGCAGCCTGTGGAGGTGTGCAGCCTGTCACCTGGCTGAGCAGGTTGAGGTGTGCAGCCTGTTACCTGGCTGAGCAGGTTGAGGTGTGCAGCCTGTTACCTGGCTGAGCAAGTTGAGGTGTGCAGCCTGTTACCTGGCTGAGCAAGTTGAGGTGTGCAGCCTGTTACCTGGCTGAGCAGGTGGAGGTGTGCAGCCTGTTGTTTCTGCTGTCAGAAAAGTGTTGAAAAAGACGTTTGTCTTGTGCAGCTGCATTTTTGAAGAATGAGAGTCTTCAGCTCTGATCTCACTTACAAAACAGAGCGCATTTCCCGTGACTGCTTCAAAATAAAAGTCAGCTTGTGTTTCGCCAGTTAAAGGCTTTTAATGTGAAGATGCTGCAGCAGGAAATGTTCAGTCTGCATTAGCAGTAACTTAAGACAGCATCATAAAGATGTTCTCTGCACTTGAGGCCAAAGTGGTCGCCAGTTTTTCCTCAGTAAATGTAGTGAAGTACAATACTTTAAACAAAACACACCGAAGTAAAAGTAAAATTACAGATTTAAAAAACTACTTCAAGAAGTACAAGTACACACTTGAACACATTTGAACTTCACTGTTTGATTGATTGCTGTCTTTTAAATGATTCTGGTTCTCAGTGTTTCTCAGAAAGGAACAGATCCATCAGATCCGGCTCCTCCAAAGAGCCCTGATCCCCATCACTATTTTCAAAGGTAAAAACATCAGACTCACTCAGCTTGTTCCCGTGGATGTCCGTCAGATCAGCAGCCTGATGGCGTCTCGTCCAAGTCCGTCTGTAGAGAGAGAGATTATGGTGACTCCTCCCATAATCAGTCATGTGACTGCAGCTGCTGTCTCACCATCAGAACATGCAGTCTGACTGGTCTGAAGACACAAAGTCAGTCCCAGAGAAACCAGTTCACCTGGTGTTTTGCGAGCTGTGACATGTAACCATCTCCAGTGAGATGGAACATTTCTGCTAACCTGTCCTGCTCTACTTTAGGCTCAGCAGGTGGTTCATACATTTCTTGTGTTGTCTCTCTGACTGCTGAAGGTTTTGTTGTTCTGAGGTCAGTGAGTCAGATTCTCTCTGACTTCAGTCAAACAGCCACATTAGCCCTAAATATCAGCGCTCAGTGAGCAGCAGCAACACACAGACATGAACTGAACAAAGATCCCTGTCAACTTTCACACAAACATCATTTAAAGCAGCATTATGTACTAACTGATCTTAAAACAACAGCTTTAAACCATTTTGATGCTACACTGACCTGTAACAGGCTGAATGGAGTCTCTGTCAGTACCACACCGGGCCGGTGCTGGTTATTGGCTCTATGTAACTCTGGAGTCCAGTGCAGGAACTTTGTCACGCTTTACGGCACCAACACGACTCCTCAGCAAGCTACCAGAAGAAGCAAAGACAATAAACTGTCCAAGGTGAGCTAGCTCAGTGTTCTCAGTGTGGATCTCATGGCAGAGGCTGAAAAGACCGAAGAGGACGTCGGAGGAGGAAGTGAGGAAGAGGAGAGAGAGTGATGAGCGAGAGACCTGACAAGTTGTCCCACTTGCTTGATGTCTGGCTGTTAGTAAAGTTGGTGACTCGCTAGTTTTTGATCATACTGTCATCATAACAAATGCACATTACATTTACATTTATTCATTTAGCTGATGCTTAGCTGTAAAGGAAAACACTCCAAACTGCTGCCAGTCTTTTGGGCTAGTTGACCACCTCCATGGCCGTGAACCTGAGGGGGTCATTTACATTAACATTTACTCATTTGGCCAATGCTTTTATCCAAAGCGAGGAACAACAGCGAGGAAGCGAGGAACAACATACAAGCATCAACAGAGCATCAACTACAGATCTACAACTGACAAAACATACTAGTAAGAGCAGCAATACATACTAGTAAGAGTTCACAGTACATATCACATCAATGGGGTAGATACCTAGGGAAGGAAGTAAGAGTTAACAAAAAGTGCAATCAAAACAATATAATTGAAAAGAAGAGAGCACAGGAAGTGCATGTTAGAGGTTAGGAGTTAGAGGTGTTATAAGAGGAAGTGTTCTCTGAAGAGTTTTCAGCATTTTCTTGAAGTTAGAGAGGGACGCCCCTGCTCTGATGACGTGTGGTAGCTCGTTCCACCATCGTGGTGTCACATATGAGAACAGTGGGGACTGAGATTGCTTTGTGTGAAGGGATGGTAGAGCCAGGCGGCATTCATTGGAGGAGTGTAGCGGCCGCTGTTGCGTTCTGAACCATTTGAGGGGTTTCACTGCACAATCTGGGAGACCTGCTAGGAGGGCATTGCAATAGTCGAGGCGAGAGATAACCATGGCCTGTCCCAGAAGCTGGGTGGTGTACTGAGTGAGGTAGGGCCTGATTTTCCTTATGTTGTACAGAGAAAAGTGGCACAACCGAGAGACAGCCGTGCAATGGGGCGGCTCAGGAGCTAGAGCGGGTTGCCTGTTAATTGGAAGGTCATTGGTTCAGTCCCCAGCACCTCCAGGCTGTATATCGAAGTTTCCTCTGGCAATATACTGAACTCTGAAATGTTTCTTTTTGAGCAATTAGGCTCATTGTATGAATGTGAGTGAATGGTGAATGCAGATGTAGTTTAAAAGCGCTTTGAGTGGTCAAAAAGACTAGACAAATACGGAGCATTTACATTTACCATGGTCTGAAAAGGACAGCTGTTCATCAATCATGAATGGTTGGAGTCATGGTTGAGGAGTCAGTTTGGTAGTTTGATGTTATGGTGGATAGATTGCTTGGCAGGAATGACCAAGAGTTCAGTCTTAGAGAGGTTTAATTGAAGGTGGTGAGACTTCATCCATACAGATGTCTGATAGACAGTCCGTGATCCACGCCGAGACGGTGGGATCTCCTGGCAGGAAGGATAGGTAGAGTTGCGTATCGTCTGCGTAGCAGAGGTAAGAGAAGTTGTGAGAGCGAATGATCGGCTCCAGTCAGGTGGTGTAAATTGAGAAGAGAAGGGGCCCTAGCACTTAGCCTTGGGGCCCCCCTGTGGAGAGGCAGTGGGAGGAGGAAATTGCCCTTGCCACAAATCATTGTAGGAATGCCCTGAGAGGTAGGATTCGAGCCACAGGAGTGCTTTGCTCAAGATCCCCATTGCTGAGAGAGCGGATAGCAGGCTCAACATGTTTGTGTCCTGATAAGATGATGAACATTATCTTGATAAAGATGAGACGGTATAATATGGCCTATTAAACACCAGCTGTAGCAGACTGTGCTAAAATGAATGAACCCTTATGTATTAATTAGACAAACATTTTTATTTACAGGAAACAAAGTCGTACTGTTTCTTTTCATCTCTCCTCAGCTCAGCTGTTCTAGTAGGATTTTCCTGATATTTTCTCAGATGCATCTCCGAGCAAAAGCCACGGTCTGCAGAGAACTTCCAAAGCATCAGAGAGATCTCATTGTTGAAAGACATAAGTCAGGAGACGGGTACAAAAGAATTAGATATACCATGGAACACAGTGAAGACAGTCATCATCAAGTGGAGAAAATATGGCACAACTGTGACTTTACCAAGAACTGGACGTCCCTCCAAAATTAATGAAAAGACGGAAAGAAAAGTGGTCAGGGAGGCTTCCAAGAGGCCTACAGCAACATTAAAGGAACTGCAGCAATTTCTAGCAAGTACTGGCTGTGTGGTACATGTGACAACTATCTCCCGTATTCTTCATCTGAATGGGCTATGGGGTAGGGGGGCAAGACAGAAGCCTTTTCTTACAAAGAAAAACATCCAAGCATCCAAATCCACAAAAGCATGGCTTCACCAGAAGAAGATTAATGTTTTTGAATGGCCCAGCCAGAGCCCAGACCTGAATCCAATTGAACATCTGCGGGGTGATCTGAAGAGGGCTGTACACAGGCGATGTCCTCGCAATCTGACAGATTTGGAACGCTTTTGCAAAGAAGGGCGGGCAAATATTGCCACGTCAAGATGTGCCATGCTAATAGTCTCCTAACCAAAAAGACTGACTGCTTTAATAAAATGAAAAGGTGATTCAACAAAGTATTAGTCTGAGGGTGTGCACACTTATGCAACCAGGTTATTTGAGGGGTTTAATTTTACAAATAATTTTATATATTTTTATTTTTCCCCCTCAAGTATTTCAATTTGTTTTTCAATTGAATTGTTGACATTATAGGTCACATTAAAGGTGGAAAACGTTCTGACATGATTTATCTTTGTCTCATTATTTTACATCATAAGAACCTGGAGGTGGTGCCGGGGTGGGTGCCAATGAGGGGCCCAGTTTGAAAAATGTTGTCCCCCTGTCCATAATTCCTAATGGCGGGCCTGCATATAATATAATACCCCTTTAAGCTAAATACAATGTTAAAACCACTTTAAGCCTTTAAACAACCTCAAACCCCATGTTAAACCATAGTACCACATTAACCCCAAGTTGAACCCTAGTACCACCTTAAATCCCATGTTAAACCCTAGTACCACCTTAAACCCCATGTTAAACCCTAGTACCACCTTAAATCCCATGTTAAACCCTAGTACCACCTTAAACCCCATGTTAAACCCTAGTACCACCTTAAACCCCATGTTAAACCCTAGTACCACCTTAAACCCCATGTTAAACCCTAGTACCACCTTGAACCCCATGTTAAACCCTAGCACCACCTTGAACCCCAAACTACATGTTCACTGTCACAGACTTCTCTGAAAGATCAAATGAAAGGCAACTCATCTGCCTGGAAAGTAGGACAAGGGAATCCAAAAAGATGGGAAACCCTGGAGTTTGCTTTCAGAAAGGAACAGATCAGGCAGCACAGGAAATAGAAGGAGCCCATCTCCTGAAGCTTTTTATTAGTCCACCATGTTCCACAGAGAACAACTACTAAAATGACAGCTTTAATTGGAGCACATTTATTTGAACTGATTCCAGTCCAGTTCTACAGAACACACTATATTTCCATTGAAACTAAGAACATTAATAATACGGCTCCTCCTAAAATAGGAAATATCCCGTGGAGATTAAATGTCTCAGCTAGATCATTCCCATCAGAGCCGTGATGTATTTATACCATCAAGTCAAAGTCAAAGACATTAAAAACACTGAGACACTGGTCCATCTGGAGAGAGAGCAAACACACAACACTGCATGTTAAAAAGGCCAAAGTCCAACAGTTAATGAGTGGTAGAAAAGAAGCGTTCCATTTAGCTTCTAGATGGACCTTTTCCTCTCACTGGATATATTTGTGCAGACGATGCCGCTCAACAGTCACAGAACCGAAGCCACCGAGCCGACGGAGCCGATCCCGGTCGGAGACCTCGGCCTCCTCATCGCGGCTCACCTTTCGGACCTCGGCCGGTTCTCCTGGGGTCTTTGTAGAAGGTGAACTGAGAGGAAACAGAAATGATTCCTTTCCCCTCATCATCCTGTGTCTCCTCCACAGATCCAGACGGACACAGTGGAGGCCACAGTCCCTGAGTGCAGACAGGAGATTGGTTGACAGGTAGTGTGCACACAGAGCAGGAATCTACAGCGGGGGGCCTCTCGGAGCCACCGACCTACAGAGAAGGATCGTCCGGCTCATTGGTTAGCTGTCTGCTCTGCATCTCAACTGTTGCGCTCCGCTCTCAGAGTCCTTTTCAGCCGCAGCTGCTTTCTGCCTGCTTCAGTAAAATCTCCGGTCCTGTAGGTAAAGAGGGTAAATGATGTGAAACTACAACTGGTTTCCATCTTTAAGACTTCCAGGGTACACGGGATTCAGCTCAATCAAATCTGTTCATCTGCTTTGTAGGTTTTATTACATTAATGACTCGTTGCTGGTCTCAGGTCAGTTTACAGTCCTCCTCCAATCAGAGCCGCAGTCACCTGTACAGTTCACTTAAAGTTAGCAAGCGACGTAAGTTAAGTTACAAGTAAACTGTTATTTTAACCCAAACCATGATCTTTTCCTAACCTTAACCAAGTACTTTTTGTGCCTAAAACAAACCAAATTTCAGTGTTTCACAATTTTAATAATGTGCCATTTCAAAATGGTGAAAACGCTAGTGTTTTATCTTGAAAGTGTAACCGAACGTTGCATATTTGTTGTTGCTAAAACGCTTGCTAACTTGACCTCGGAACCCTAAATGTCTAAAATGACACTAAAGGGCCTTGACCAAGTGTCAATATGTGAGGAGTTGGGAGTGAGAATGTGTTGGAACATACTGCAAGGTATGCAGTGTGAACAGTGCTGATAGATAGAGAACATGTGCAGTTTAACTTTCCACCTGCAGAGGGCGCCACAGTTCTCCAGGACACGTGGACCAATCCTGTCTGCAGTCAGATTCATAAATAGCTCAGTGAGCTGATCTCTTAGAGCAGCGTCTGAAGGACTTACTGTGGATTTGTTGTTCCTCTGTGAGTCCTCAGGAGGACCCACTGCTGACACAGAAACTTACCTGAGGAAGTCAAATCCTTCAGGGAGAATGTCCTGTGGGAGGGGGAGACTAAAATAGAGCTTTTAGGTAGAGCACATCATTCTTCTGATTTCAGTAAATTGATTAAGAATTAAAAGAAGACTTGTCCAAAATTCCACTGCAAAGGTGCAAGAATCCAATCATCTGCCAATCATTTTGTCCAGTCCATTTTTGGAGGTCTGTGTGGAACGTCTCAGCTTTGGGTGTTTTAAGTCTCGTCTAAAGACACATTTTTATTCTTTGGCTTTTAACTCTGTGTGAGTTGTGTGGTCCTCTGATGTCTTTTATTTTTTTTTTACTGTATTTTAGTATTTAAACCTGGTGCTCTTATTTTGTTTTTACAAAATTTTATATTAATTGTTTTGTATGTTTGAATCTTCTGTGCAGCACTTTGGTAACTTTGTGTTTGTAAAATGTGCTATAGAAATAAAGTGGATTGGATTGGATTTGGCTTTTTTCTCTGCTTTTGTTGTGTTGTTCCAAAGCAAACATAAGAAATAAACATGAGCATACCACATCATTTGTAACTGCAACACTGGGAGCAGTAGTGCATTTTGTGAGAGAAATTTTTCCCATGACTGTTGCTGCTGAACATGCACTGCACTTTTATATGTATACATAGTTTATCGGAGATTAATGACAGAGACTAGTCTGAACAGGCCACAGGCCCTGATAACAGCATGACAACACTGAAACGGTGGGTTTCTGTGGAACTGAAAACCAGCCAGACTCTGTAAAGTTCGGAGGAACTCAGCCAACAGCAGTGCAGGAGGGCGGGGAGTCTTTGGTCTGTTGTCGGGCACAGATGGATTTCCATTTGTTCTCTATTTGAAGCTGATAATGTGGAGCTGAGTTGTTCTAACAGATGTAACAGGAACAGCTCAGGTCTACTCATCATCTGACACTGACAGGACATTTGTAAATATATATGGAGGCTGTTGTGTTTGCTTCATGCTGATGTGAAAAGCTCCTGCAGCGAGTCTGAGACACATGCTGGTTTCATATGATTAGAGACTCAAATTTTAAAACCAGGACATGTAGATGGGCCTTGTTTTAGCTTTTGGTAGAGACACATTGGAAACACTAGTTTTACTTTCATCATCATTTCTCACCTCGTCCAGGACATATGAAGGAAGCTGCTGTCTCTCTCAACGTCCACAGACCAGGCAGGTCAGTCAGTGGATCCCCTGAGTGTGATGAGCTCGCTGTCGCACTGCAGACAGAAACTGCTTTGTGGCATGGAACATTTTGGATAGAAACGGAGGGTTTTTGTTTTGTTTTTGGTGTGTGTTGGACAGAATGTTATTTTCTTTTTTTTATTTGATCATCTTTGTCTTTTGTCTTTGTTTTTATGGTCATGTATCCTTTATACATTTTTAATGTTTAATATTTGAAAAAAACTCAGGTAGGAAACAAATATTTCCTGTATTAGGTCAGATACAAATAAAAAGCAAAAGGAAAAGGGGGGGAAACTTTTCTCAGGCAGCCCAGGCTGGTACAAGGAGACCAGGTGAACATAACATGCTGAAGAATCTTGTTGGTGGCGTAAACTGTTACGCTGTTGTTGTGATAAATGTCCTGCCCCAGACTCCAAAGATACACAGAGACAATAACCAGGCTAATACACAGCTTCTCCACCTCTCAGTCACTGTAACTAACGTGACCCACATAATAAACAACACTGCAACTAAAACGGGGACAGCACCACAGAGGAAGAGCCATCCACTAACACTACAGTAAAGTTACTTACTGCGGTCTGACTGTTATAAAGTGTGACACAATCTCATTATTAATTAATATTCAGTCCAGCTCACTACCCGTTTCATTATCATCCAGTACATGTAGCTGTGCTGACACTGCTGAGCCTCCGGTGAAAGATACACAGATAGTAAAGATAGTTACTGAAAGCAGCAGGCGAGCTAACGATGTAGCACGTGGGCTAAATGCAGTAAATGAACCGTGAGCGTGGATTAGTTCAACCTGCAGCTGATAAAACTATTACTGTAACGTTGCAGTGGGAGTTTCCCTGAGTTTCCAGCATGTTGTGTGAAGCTGTCTCCCTGTCTGTCTATAGCTGCCGTCACTCTGCCTTTTTTTGCGGGAGTATGTTGCCAACATGCGTCTCGCTGCGCTGAATGAAAGGTATGGAGCAGGTGTTGTTCAGCCTCTGAGCCGGGAACGTTTAAGTAACAGAGCCTGAACGTGTCTGGAGAAAAGCCGCAGCCTGTATGCCGCTGTTTCTGCATTTATTGCACGATTTCTTTTTGAATTTCTGCACGGTGGTGTTTCTGTATGGTTGTGTTTCGTGTAACAACAAAACCTTCAGCAGTCAGAGAGACAACACAAGAAATGTATGAACCACCTGCTGAGCCTAAAGTAGAGCAGGACAGGTTGGCAGAAATGTTCCATCTCACTGGAGATGGTTACATGTCACAGCTTGTCAGACACAAGGTACCATGTGAACTGGTTTCTCTGGGACTGACTTCAGACCAGTCAGACTGCATCCTTTGAAAAAATCAGTTATGATGGAGAGACTGATTATGGGAGGAGTCACCCTAATCTGTCTTTTTACAAACGGACTTGGACGAGACACCATCAGGCTGCTGATCTGACGGACATCCACCGGAACAAGCTGAGTGAGTCTGATGTTTTTACCTTTGAAAATAGTGATGGTCTCTTTGTAGGGAGCTAAATCTTGTGGATCTGTTCATTTCAGAGAGCCACTCATAAGAACTTGTATAATTTAATTTTGCATGTGGGGAATGGGTGTAGCAGCACTAAATGACCCGTGTTTCCACCCCTGATGTCAGAGACCTGCAGAGTTTGGCTTATTTTCCCGTCACCTCTGCCTCTGTGACTGGCTGCTTCTCACTGGTCATGTGAAGAGGTGTAATAATAATAATAATAATACATTTTATTTCTAATGCACTTTACATTTAAGAAAAAGTGCTATAGGTAAAAACATCAGTGTAAAATATAGATACATAGTGCAACGACATTATTGTGCAAGGTTAAAACTCATAAGTTCTGCTAAAAAGAAATGTTTTTAGTACTTTTTTAAAAGTCTCAATAGTCTGCGGTGCCCTCAGATGGTCAGGGAGGGCGTTCCAAGTCTGAGGTGCGGCAGAGCAGAAGGCACGATCACCCGTGGTGCTGAGCTTAGTTCTGGGGAGGAGGAGGCGGTTTGAGTTTTTTGAGCAGAGGGATCGTGTTGTAGTGAGAGGGGTGAGTAGTTCTTTCAGGTAGGGGGGGGCATTTCCATAGACGCACTGGTGGGTGAGAAGTGAGACCTTGTATTCAATCCTAGCAGAAACAGGAAGCCAGTGAAGCAAGTGGATAACGGGTGTGATGTGGTCGTATTTCCACTCTCATCAGGATCCTTGCAGCACTGTTCTGAACATACTGCAGTTTCTGCAGACTCTTGTTAGAGATCCCGATGAGAAGTGCGTTAGGACAGGCAGGGAAATGTGGGCACAACGTTAAAGAACTTCCCTTACCAAGTACGTGTCGTTGAAAAGAATCACGTTCATGAATCTAATGTCACTATTTGAAAATGAACACTGCAAAAACTAAAAATCTTATCATGTAAATTTGTCGAATTTCTAGTCAAATCATTACACTCTGCTTTACTGTAAATATTATTCATAGCCCATTTGAGTTAGCTTGTCTGATCCATCTGTCTTGTCCTAATGGCTTAATGTCTTGTGTAATTTGTAATCCTTTTAGACTGCTGGCAGTGTACTTCAATTAAATTTAAATTTTATGTATATAGCGCCAATCAAAACTCATCTCAGGGCACTTTCAAATAGAGTAGGCCTAGACAGCAGTCTTTACTCTTCAGTGTAACTCGACAGTTAATAGTTTAGCTTGGCTACAGATATCATTTATCATTATTGTAAGTTTCTTTTGATCATGGTTTTCTTGATGCAGAAGTACAATAAAAAAAATCATCATTGATATATAACAAAATATGTAAACTATGTGATGTAGGCCGCCGTATAGGTCACCATACTCAAATCATATACCTCATCAGACTGCAGAAGATGTTCAAACTTTTTCAAACATTTTCAAAAAGTGGGGAATTGTACTTTTTTTTATGCTTTCCCTTGAATTGGAAGTTGTTAATACTAAACAGAGCGTACTGAGGAATTTAATGGGATGGTAAATAAATATGTGTAATTGAATTCTAAAGATTGTTAACTAGGTGAACATTTATTCTACCCATATTTGACAGCAGCCCCATTTGTTGCTTATACTCACATGATAGCTGAGCTCTATGACAGTGGCTCCCATGTCTGTAGCCCCTTTTGTTGCTGATTTGTAAGCATTCAAACATGCACTGAGGTCAGGCTTCAAAGGTCAGCATTTCAAAGCAGAAGCCATGTAGAATCGTCATACTGAAATGTTACTCTCTAGGTTGAGACCTTTCCATTTATGAATTTGGTTCAGCTCCACCAAAGAGCTTTATCATTTCAAAGACACAATTGCAGCAGGCCTAGTTTCAGAGAGCCCGATATATAAAATTAAGATTTGTTTGTTTATTCTTTTTGACCGAAATTCACCTTCAGAAATTATGCCTACCACACTGTTGAAAAAAATGCAACACAAGAATATGAATTGTGATTATATATATGTAGGTATATAATAATTATGAAATGAACTAAGTAATATTAACTATGTTTTAAAACTTATGTACATCACTACGCCATGCACATCTACTAAATGTATTAGTAATAGTTTTTAAAGTGTAACATAGGCATAGCTTTTTTAGGCTGTAACACTTAAAGGCATCATTAAACCTACCTTTATTGGTTTATTAAACCACTAAAAGGAAAATATTAACACAAACATCTATCAATCAGTATTCTTATTATCTCCTTACAACATGTTTCTTCTGGCTGTAGTGGCCTAATGGCAGGTAGGTGTGAGATGTGCCGATAGCCACCTTCCCAAAGGAAAAGGTTGCAAAGGGTTCTTTATACCTACACCTTACTGCGTGTAGCCACTCCCTGTCACACAAATGGAGGTCCTCTTGGACACAACGTTACTCTTTTACTCTTGGATTTGCTTTTCTGTTGTTGAAACAAAACATCACTTCATTTTGGGTTAAAATGCGCTGTGACGTGCGTTACTGAGATTTTAACAGGTATAATATTACCAATATTTTTTTAATAAAGTGTTACATGACTGCATTAAAGCTAAAAGCTATACATTTCTGTAATGGCGTTACTTTTGTAACGCGTTACTACCAACACTGCTCGGCAATTAAAGTCATTGCTATTGATTCTTGTTTCAAAGTAGGCCCAATGTGAATGTTGCAATCAGAAGCACTTTCTAAGTGTATCGAGTAGACATGTCAGACGAACGTGTCTGTCCTACAATGTTGCACATATTTGGCATGTTGTGCTATGTTTTTATTATTTCATTGCAGTCCCATACACACTGTGAGCCAAAACATATTGATTGGTGCTTCAGACAAGCACTGATGTGAAAAAGTCTCCATGTAATGCACTGGATTTTCATAACTGCATGCTTACTCCTGCATTCCACAGAACTAGACAGACATTTTCTTTTTATGGCAAGAAATTAAAACACAGGTTTGTTTATTGCAAGACTTGTTTTCATTGAAGTAGGTGATTGTCTTAAATCTAGAATAGTATCATGCTTACATTAAGTTAAATAACTTGAATTGGAATGAAGAGGATGACAAGAATTTTGAATTATAAATCACAAATGAACTTCCTAATGCAGGTAAAAAATGTCTAATTTTAGTATCTCCAGCTAGTTTATCCTAAAATGCTTAAATATGGCTTTCTAATCTTATGTTTGATTTATTAAGTTGGTGGTGTTACATCTAGAACACTATTACAGATCTTACAATAAGTGAAATACACAAATAAAGAGGACATGAACAGTGAAAAACAAAAAGCTACTTTTGAGCATCAAATGCTTATTATGACACACTTCCTAATACTAGTAAAATATATCTCTAAAAAAGTTCAAGATCACTTTTTATCTCAAATGTCGTAAATATCACATCTTATTTCAAGAAATCTTGACAATTGTTCCATTGGCAGATTTGTTTACTTACTATCATTCATTGTATTTTAAAATTATTTTTGAAAATAACCTGTTGGAGGCCCCCTATGTAAGAGGATCCCTGATATCGTGGCAAGCTGTGGTTCAAGCAGGACAATAATAATAATAATAATAATCCTTATTTGTAGAGCACTTTTCAAAAACAAGTTACAAAGTGCTTTAACAAGTGTAAAGAATAATACAAAAAAAAAAAGAAAAACATTGAAAAGACTAAAATACAGATTAATATAAAATTAGTAAAATAGAATAAAATAAAAGGGATAAAATAAAGTCAAATAAGATCGGGAAAGGCTCTCCTATAAAAGTATGTTTTAAGAAGGGACTTAAAAGAGTTCACTGACTCAGCTGACCTGATTTCTTCGGGCAGGCTGTTCCAGAGCCTCGGGGCCCTGACAGCAAACGCTCTGTCCCCTTTAGTTTTCAGTCGAGACTCTGGAACAGACAACAGACCTCTGCCCGAGGATCTCAAGGTACGTGCTGGTGCGTATGGGACTAAAAGGTCAGAAATATAACAAGGCGAGAGGCCATGAAGAGCTTTAAAAGTGATCAATAGAATTTTAAAGTCAATTCTAAAACATACTGGGAGCCAGTGTAATGAAGCTAAAATAGG
>NC_060150.1:396082-399643 GCF_021292245.1 Micropterus dolomieu
TTAGTTTTCAGTCGAGACTCTGGAACAGACAACAGACCTCTGCCCGAGGATCTCAAGGTACGTGCTGGTGCGTATGGGACTAAAAGGTCAGAAATATAACAAGGCGAGAGGCCATGAAGAGCTTTAAAAGTGATCAATAGAATTTTAAAGTCAATTCTAAAACATACTGGGAGCCAGTGTAATGAAGCTAAAATAGGAGTAATGTGGTCATATTTCTTTGTTCTGGTTAAAAGCCTGGCAGCTGAGTTCTGGACAGTCTGGAGTCCATCAATAGATTTTTGGGTTAAACAGGTGAAAAGGCTGTTGCAATAATCCAGGCGTGATGAGACGAAGGCGTGTAAAATGGTCTCGGTGTCCTTAAAAGTTAACATAGATCGAATTTTAGCTATATTTCTAAGTTGATAAAAACATGATTGAACAAGCAGCTCTAGACTCTACGGCACTTTAACGCACAGATGTTGGAGATAATCTTAAAGTATCCTTTTGCACTTTGTATTGCTTTCACTGTAAAAATAACTAAAGTCAAAAGTGAAGTGGTGCCAGCAAACCAAGCCTCTCTTTGCTTCAACAGAAGGTTTGTTAGCCTATGAGGTGTAGAATAAACTGATGACTCACTGCACTCCAGTGGTCATATTGAATAACTACAACACCACCTCCAGCTAACACCAGGTTATCCAAGTCACCTTCACTCTAAAAAACAGAGTGCACTGTTCTGCTGCAGTTTCCAGGTTGAGCAACACGTTTCCTCAAAGCGGTGTGAAACACGTTTTCAGGTAAGTTTCCTGTCTTTGGTGGGTGTGTCAGAGCTGTTACCCAATTAGCAGCAACGTGTCTATATACTGTAATAGAAAACTTATAGTAACAGTAACAGAGTCAAAGAAAGTCTTTTTACTCGTGCAGCACAGAAGGAAGACCCACGGTGGTGTTCTCTCTCCCAACATTCAGACTCTCTCTACCTTAAATGTTCTCAACTGGCAAAGAGACAAACACATAGTGACCTCATGCAAAAGTTGATTCAATTCTGGCATTAAGCATACAGACACATCCTGAGATCACAGCCATGTTAATTTACTGAAAAAAATGTGTCGTCACTGCCACCTTTAAGAATGACATCTTGACACTTTGATGGATTTATTTGCATAGTTAAATACAAGTGGTCCTAATAATCTAAAATATTTATCTAATCTAATCTATATTTATTTTATATATTTAGCCTCTTTTGACAAGAAGTCAAAAAGTGTTGTATATGAAATCACATAATAAGCTCACTGTAACAATAACTAGAATGGTTATTTCCTAAAGAAAATGCGTGTGAGAGCTGCCAGCTGTGACTGCTACCGCTGCAATGTGCATCAGCACCGTCAAATGCACCGCAAAATAACCAATATGTTTGCTACCGGGGCTGCAGTAGCTTCAACATCAGCTGCAGTACCCTGCGTAGTGCAGGCACTTGAAGGAGTAAATGATCTGTGGTGGCCAGTCCCAGGCAAAGGAGGAGGCTGCGTTAGCAAAACAGAGGGACAAAGTGACAGAGAGAGCAGGAGGAGAGAGGAGGTGAAGCGGTAAGCATGGAGTAGCTCTCCATACCTGTAGGCAGGGAGCAGGCAGGGAGGGTCATTTACACCGGGGACGCTGGGGACATGTAGACGCCACTTTTTGAAAATATTTGTTAAAAATGTTCTGAGAAATAGCTTGCACCAAGAAATGTTAATTAACAAATAAAAATGCTATGAGAAAGGTTTATTTGCACTTAAGAAAACCTGCAATGCAATGTAAATATAGAAGAAACTTCTGCGTTGTTCAAAAACGGTTATGTTACTGATTACTGCATTATATTTTATTATATTTTTATATTGTGAATTGTCACCTGCCACCTCTAAATGGAACGATGGTGTATTGGTTAGGGATGTCTGACCGATTTTGGTGGGCCGCCTCAGGCAAAAATGCCAGGGCTGATTTTTTGTCCCAGTCCAGCCCTGGCCAGGTGGGTGCTCCAAGTACTGGGATTCTGAGCTGCGACGCACCGGAGGGCTGCCTCCAGGTCTTGGTTAGCCCTTTCTGCTTGTCTATTGATCTGAGGATGAAAACCATACGAGAGACTGACTGTGGCACCAAGTGACTGGAAAAATCCACTTCGTGCTGTAGTCCCTGATAAATCTTTGATAAAAGTTTGCAAACCCCAAAAACTGTTGTTTCTTGAAGTGGGGACTGGCCACTCTACTACCTGCCCTTGTCTTTGTCTGTGGGTGTTTTTTTCCCCCACTCTGACAAAGGAAATTGCCAACTTCGGGGGATGATGGTGTTTGCTGGCGCTGATGGCTGTGGATATGCTCTCGGCAACTGCCTTTAGCACCTGGTCATGACGCCAAAGATAACGTCCTTCCCCAAGGGCTATTGGGCAGCTGCTGAGGAGACGTCCTCGGGATCCTCTTCCTTGGCAGAGAGGGCAGGAAGGTGACTCGCTCTTGCCCCACATGTGCAGAATCGCTGGGCTTGGTAGTACGTCGTACACAGCTTGGACAAGGAACCTGACGCTGTGGAAGTCATCCTGCACGACGTTCAACCAGGTAATCCTACGCTGCGGTATACTCCCCCATCTCGTCCATGCTCCATGCTACCTGAGCCCCACCGTCCTGCTCACTTGTTCCTGCCTGCCTGCATGGACCTCTTCCTGGATAAGGTGGTGTTTTTCTTTACCTGAGTCTTTGGGAAGTATCCTAAACCACACTTATTACAAGCCTCACAGATTAATGTTTTGTTGATAGAAAAGTGCATTTGCCCTAAAGAAATAAGCTTTTCACCGGTCATTTTGGTATTTGTAATTGAAGCTTGGGTAGCTGAGCAGGAAAGAATAATTTGCAAGAATAAGTACTGGTGAGAGGTGGTAGAACTCTGCAGGTTATACAGGAGTGAATTGAGACCATGACTGTGGGTTACCTATCAATTAAGGTTTAAATCTATCTATCTGTCTTACTGTCAATTCATTAAGACATGCCTGTATGTCAGTATGCAGTACAAGGAAGTTTGGTTAAGAAGTCAGAAAAAGGTATTCAAAAAACGACGGCGACCTGTCCAGGATGTACCCCGCCTTGCGCCCGATGTCAGCTGGGATTGGCTCCAGCCCCCCCGCTACCCTGTACGCAGGATAAGTAGTTGACGATGGATGGATGGATGGATGGATGGACAACTACACTGCTCAAAAAAATAAAGGGAACACTTAAACAACACAGTGTAACTCCAAGTCAATCACACTCCTGTGAAATCAAACTGTCCACTCAGGAAGCAACACTGATTGACAATCAATTTCACATGCTGTTGTGCAAATGGAATAGACAACAGGTGGAAATTATAGGCAATTAGCAAGACCCCCCCAATAAAGGAGTGGTTCTGCAGGTGGTGACCACAGACCACTTCTCAGTTCCTGTGCTTCCTGGCTGATGTTTTGGCGGTGCTTTCACTCTAGTGGTAGCATGAGACGGAGTCTACAACCCACACAAGTGGCTCAGGTAGTGCAGCTCATCCAGGATGGCACATCAATGCGAGCTGTGGCAAGAAGGTTTG
>NC_060150.1:399743-407372 GCF_021292245.1 Micropterus dolomieu
TCACAGCGCTTTTCATAAAGAGCAGGTCTAGACCGTACTCTGTGATGCTATTTACAGAAGCCCAACAGTTCCCACCAAGAGCAGCACTAGGAGACAGAGGCAAGGAAAAACTTCCTTTAAGAGGCAGAAACCCCGAGCAGAACCATGGTTCAGGGTGGGCGGCCATCTGCCTCCACCTGTTGGGGTGAAGGAGAGAGAGAGGGAGAGAGAGAGAACAGGTGAACAGAAGCTGAAAATCAGAAGCTCTCTGCTGTTGGTTTGTGGACAGTCATGGCTAAGACAAAGGAGCTCACTGAGGACCTGCGGCTGCGCATTGTGGCTGGCCACAAGTCAGGAAAGGGCTGTAAGACCATATTTAAATGTTTTGAAGTTCCAGTGGCTACAGTGCAAAGTATTATTAAAAAATACAAAACGTTCCACACTATGAACAATCTCAGGGGACGTGGTCGGAAGCCAAAAGTGACACCTGTGCTGGCCAGGAGGATAGTGAGAGAGGTAAAAAAGAATCCAAGGATCACCACCAGGGCCATCCTGATGAATCTGGGCTCTGCTGGTGGCAACATCTCAAGGCCGACAGTCCAACGGACACTGCACACCGCTGGGTTCAACGGACGCAGACCAAGGAGGACACCACTTCTCCAGATAAAGCACACAAAAGCCCGCTTGGCCTTTGCAAATGCTCATCTGGACAAAGAAGACGACTTCTGGTCTTCTGTTTTATGGTCAGATGAAAAATTGAATTGTTTGGCCACAATGATGTAGCCTTCGTTTGGCGTAAACAAGGAGAAGCCTTCAGCTCTAAGAACACCATCCCCACTGTCACACATGGTGCGGTCAGAACAACCTGGAGCTTAACACAATCAAAACTGTGGAGATTCAGGTTTCCTGAAGTGGGAGCCCAACACTGACACCATCATCAAGAAGGCCCAGCAGAAGGCCCAGTACTTCCTGCGCAGGCTCAGGAAGCTCAACCTGCCTAAGGAGCTGCTGATCCACTTCTAACAGCCATCATCCGGCTGATGAAACGTGATCATTATAGAGAAGTTTCAGCAGCTCTGAATCAAAACAAAGAAAACCACACAGCCAAAGGACGCAGCTCTCCACAAAATAAGCATATTATTGCACACTGTCTGTGACATTTTCAATATGATATTGTGCAACTTGATTTTTTTTTTTTTTTTTTTTTTTAAACATTGCATTTACTTTCAATAGTTTTCAATAGTCATGTTATCCTTAGTACTGTCCTTGAGGTACGACAGAGTCAAACAGCGTCCCTGTAACCATAGTAACTAATCTCAGTCCTCACACACGGTAAATAGAGCAAATCACTGTGAGACTGATGGGGGTGCACATAGTGTATATATGTGTATGAGAGGAATGTAATGTCCATGTTTGATGCTGCTCTGACCCCCCTCCTCCTTTCAGGGTGGAGCCTGCTGGAGTCCGATGGTTGAGACCAGGTCTGAGGAAGTGTAAGTGTGTTTTTCATTTGATTCATGAAAACATTCAACCATCTTCAGACTGTGACATCACTCATTCAAAGTGCCAATCAATGAACAGATGATAGATCAATAACTGCAGCTGGATTGTGTCTCGTTCTCTCATCAGATTCCTGTGAACTCACAATCGACACAAACACAGTAAGCAAATGGATCAAACTGTCTGACAACAACAGGAAGGCAATGCGTGTGGAGGAGGATCAGTCATATCCTGATCATCCAGAGAGGTTTGGCCGCTGTCAGCTGCTGTGTACAGATGGTCTGACTGGTCGCTGTTACTGGGAGGTCGAGTGGAGACGAGGAGTTTCTATATCAGTGAATTACAGAGGAATCAGAAGGAGAGGAGCCAAAGAAGAATGTGTGTTTGGAATGAATGATCAGTCCTGGAGTCTGAGCTGCTCTGATGATAGTCGTTACTCTGTCAGGCACAATAACGTAACAATACCCACCTCCTACTCCTCCTCCTCCTCCTCCAGAGTAGCAGTGTATGTGGACTGTCCTGCTGGCTCTCTGTCCTTCTTCAGAGTCTCCTCTGACACACTGATCCACCTCCACACCTTCAACACCACATTCACTGAACCTCTTTATCCTGGCTTTGGGTTCTGGCCTGGTTCCTCAGTGTCTCTGTGTTCTGTGTAGGAGGGAGAGCCAGACTTGAACCCCGTCCAACATCTCTGACTGTGAGCCAGACCTGATCACCAGCATCCGTGTTGGACCTCCAACATGTTTTAAAGGGTTTTAAGCGTCAAAAGTGGTTTAATGTTTGTCGCTGGTTAAGTGCTTTTAAGGTGGTATTTAAGTTTAAGACAGTTATGTATTTTCTAAGGTGGTATTAGTATGTTTGATATGTTTTTAAGGTGGTATTAGTTTGTTTAAGACAGTTACATGGTTTTAAGGTGGTATTAGTATGTTTAACAGAGTTATATAGTTTTTGAAGGTGGTCCAGTCCTGTGGTCTTGTGATTTTTAAGGTGGTATAAGTTTAAAATGGAACAAAATGGATGAATGTAAATCAAGATTAGACAGATGGTTAAATACAGATCTTTCTCTGTTTAATCGCATTTATAACCAAAACCAAAAGCCTTTCCAGGTGTATTTACCCAGCCTGCTCTCTGTCTATCCCCAACAAAGCTACCAAAACCATCAAGACATTAAACTTTGATTACATCTGGAAAAGATGTACCATTATCTGACTGTAGTGATATAGATGATGTAGATGGTGGGCTACAAGCCACAGACTTTGACTGTATAAATGGTTCAGAGTCTTTCTAGCAAACAGTAGACGCTTCTGGTATTGTGTCTCCAGGGAATTGTTTAAAGAAATTGGAGGTATTAATTTACTTTATTTACTTGTGATTTTGATTTTGATGTTCCAAAACTTTCTATAAAACTGTTGCATTTCATTCACAAGTTCTGTTATATTGGAAACTAAACACAGTTTTACTCCCCATGATGGACCCATGTGGAGGTGCAGATTCATTCTCTTTAGAAATAAGTCCCTCTACTTCAATGAATGGATGGAAAACAACATTTGGTCTGTCACACATGTACTAGACAACTATGGAAATGTTTTATTCTTGGAAGACTTTGGTACAAAATTTAATTTCCAGTGCAATCGTAAACATTATGACATGGTTATCCAAAGCGTCCCATCTGCCTTCCTTTTAATGGCAAAAAATTCACCACCTCATATGTTCAACCCCCCTCTTCTTCATTGATGATTGCAGGTCACCAGTTCTGTAGTAAGACTTTGCAAAACAAAGTGTTCTGTGATCTCTTCACTCTGACTTTATTCCCAATGCAACACAGCCGAAATTCTGCTTCTCTTATTTTCATTTTTGGTTTCATCACCAAAAGCTGAAGAGCTTCACTTCAGTATTTAATGACATATATCCTTCAAGAGACCTCCTCTCACGTAGATTTAACTTTGATCCTTCTGACTGTATATTCTGTGACCAAGGATCATCTTTTCTTCTTCTGTCCTCACAGTCACACATTCTAGTGTCATGTATGATCGGCTGTGGCCTCATCTCCGGTCTCAGTTTCACTAGAGAGAACATCACATTTGGATAAAAACTATGATTTGCTTTTAAACACTTTAATTATCTTGGGTAAATTTTTCATCCACAAATGTAAATTACTGTCTTCAAGAAAGAATTTGAGTTGTACTACAAGTCCCTTTTGTTCATGAAGAAGAAAACAGCTAAAAAACTTCTTAATTTCATTGATGCCTTAAAATGAACTGAAGCCCCTTAACTGTTGTTTTCTTGCTGTTTCATTATCCTCTGTTATTTTATCTATTATCATTTCTTATCGTTATTTTACTTTAATTTATTTTCTTCTCCCTAAAGTTATTTTTGTCATCTTACCTGCTCCGTTTCCTGTTAGCACTAATATTTTTGTGATTTCTGATTATGCTAGAGATTGTTGTAAATCTTACACCACATTAAAAAAATAAAAAAATTAAATTAAACTAAAGACTCTCGATATCAAAGCACACATGTTGTGTGTTGGCAGCATTCATATTTCCAGCTCCACCCATTAAAATGGAGGCTCTGCCTTTATTTACCCGTTGCCATGGTGAATCGTAGTATCGGAGCACCATTGATGAGGCTTTTTTTCATCCCCACGCACTTGTTTCCAGCAGGCTCAACATACTCAGAGCTGACTGAACTGATTTTAAACACCTGTTCTGAAACGGAAAACTCGGAGTTTGACAGCTCAGAGTTCAGGTTTCCACTCAGTTTTTTTGAACATGCTTTCTGAAACGGCCCTGGTCTGTTGGTTTCTGTTCTTGTGTTCAGTATTCAGTCTGCTTGTTTCCTGTTATTAGTTTTTTGCCTAATGATGTTCAGTTGTGTTTCTGCCTTTAGGTTTGGTCCTGTCTGTTTGCCTTTCTGCTTCACTGTGTCTGCTGTGCCTAATCAGTTCATCATGTCTTTCTCCCTTGCACTCCCTCCCTGCTTGTGTGCCTGTGTATTTAAGCCTTCAGTTCTGTTCAGTCCTTGTTTGAGTCTTCTGTCCCGTCCCTGCGTTTATTGGATCACCCTGCCTCTGTTTGGATTTCTCAGTTCTGCTTTTCATTCCTTGTTGGATTTTTGTTGCCTTTGGATTATTATTTAGTTTGGACTCTTGCCTTGTGCTCTTAGGAAGCCGGTTTCAGTTTAGTTTTTGTTTTAAACAATTATTTAAACTGCATCCACCTGGCAAGTGTCTGCATTTGGGTCCACAGCTCAGCTGCCGTGACACTGAAAATGTTCACTGAACAGGACTGTTGCACTTTTTCACTTTTTGTTTGATAAAACGTTTAACTGACCAACTAGGTTACCATAGTAACAGTTAAAGAGATCTCCGCTCTCTGACACTCCAGCTCTTTATCTTTATCCAAACAGCTCAGGAACAGATTGATTCATGGTTAACAGTCACGCTCCGCTCTGTCTGTTTCCTCTTTAAAATTTCACTTCTCTAAAAGTTTTGGGGCTGGAAGTTTTCACTCTGTCTGAAAGCGTTCCTTATTTTCTCCGCCTGGACCTCCAGCTGAAGGTAATGTAACCAGCTTGAAAGCTTTTCCTCATTAACAGGAGCTGTAGTTAGCTCAGCTCCGCTTCATTTCTCCAAACTCTCAGCTCAGAGCTTCACTGGAAACTCAGGACGAAGGAGGCGGAGACGAGCCGCTGCTCTCCTGCTGTCTGAGCCACTAAATGCTGCTGGAGAACAGCTGTTGGTGTCGGTGAGTGCTGTCAGGAGATTTACCTGCAGGACGAAGCTTCTTCACAAAGACAGTCAGCCGCTTCTTCATTCATCTATATTCAGTATCTTATTATTCAGATATGTTAGATTGTCTGTCTGTAGATAAATGTCACATGTCTGCATGATCAGCTGACCTGCTGTGGTCTGACCAAAAGACATTAGCTCAGCAGTTCATTAGAAGACAACCAGCTGAACACTGTCTCTATCTGAAGCTGTAAATAACGCCTGTGATCAGAGTCCTTTACAGGAAACTTTGGAGGTCATTAATATAATAAATAATTGTAAGATATTAATGTTTTATAAATGATAAAGTTGTCAAAGACGGGAAACGTAAAGATGTAAAGTTATTATTTTGGAGTGTTAATCCCTGTTGGTGTAAAATAATCAGCTGTAGCTTGTTGCAACAAGTCATTTTCTACAGGGACTCTGTAGACAGAGAGATTCTGTCAGACCACATCAGTCCTTCAGTGAATGTATCCGGTCCTCCATGCAGGTGTGTGTGCTGGGCTGCAGCTTCATGCCTCCATCTAGTGGACTGATAGTAGAAGTCCAGCAGCTGATGGCAGCTTCCTCTGCCTCACGCTGCTGTCTGACTGCATTCAGCTGCCACTGATATGAAACAGAAACTAGCAGCCAATCAGTGGAGGAGCAGCTGATCTTTTTCCAGGAGAAATGATGGAAAGGAGGATTTGAGTTGATGTGCAGATGAATGATTTGTGTTTCCTCTCCAGGTGAAAGTGGATGTGAGTTGAGCAGCATGAGTCAGTGTGAGGACAGAGAGGAGGGAGTCCCTCCCTCTAAAAGCACTCTGTGTGGGGAACATGACAGCCAGACCAAAGCTCAGAGGTGAGATGAGGATCTCTAACTGTCCAGGACTCAAATCATTCCACCATCATTATTCACTCTCAAAGCTCTGTGTGTGTTGTGTTGAAGCTAATGGACCTGGACCTGGACCTGGACCTGAGCCCAGCTGTGTGTCCTTCAAGAGTGACCACTCAAAGGATTTTTATATTAATCTTAAGCGAGGACATGTGTCTGACAGACAGTGAGTATGTGTCAGTATTAAACAGCGTTGGCCAATCAGAGCTAAATGTTCATGTCTCCCTCCTCATGTTGCTCCCTGCTGATGTTTGTCCTCATTAAATCCAGTCTGACCAGTTGTCCTTCTAATGTCCATGTTCTCCTAGAATGATGATGAAGGTCAGAGCCAGATTAGGATTAAAGGACAGGTCCACATGTTTTCCAGTCTGTCCCTAAACAACAACAACAACTTTAGTCTGAAACTTCCTCTTTGGATTTTGTCCTAAAATGCTTCACCTACCAAAGTCTGTAAATAGCAGTCAGGATATTTGTGGTGAGTCTAGTAATGCAAACGTTAGAATACAGGCCAACAGAGCTGCTGCTGATGGAGCCACAGTTAAGTTTGGTATCTGTCAGGAACAGTAAGATCTGCTCAGAGATCAGAACATTTAGTCCTGGTTTGGTCCAATATTTGCTGGAAATGAAGCGAAGATACACAGACTGAAATCATTCAGCTTCAGCTTTTAGTGAACTTTGATCCTTTTCTTGTTGAGAGCTGCCAGTTTCTCCAGAAGCTTCTGTGGCTGAAGGCTAAAAATGACATTTCCTCTCTGACTAACAGGATCTATGGGAGACCAGCCTCTGCTGGACCTGGACCTGAGCCCAGCTGTGTGTCCTTCAAGAGTGACCAGTCAGTGGGTCACCCCATGAATTTCAAAGGAGGCCGGCCGTCTGCTGCAGAGAGGTCAGCTGTCATATTAAAACCAGACTAATTATCATGTTTAACTGTTTTCCAGAGAAGTTTTAATAAACCTGTGCTTTTATTTTCAGCATCGTTCTTCTTCACAGACATATACATTCTCACAACCAGTAGAAACAGTAGAACCAGTAGATCAGTCTTCAGCTCTTGGCTTCAGTTGAACATTTTCTCCACACACACGTTCTGACTGTTGAGCAGCTCCAAAGCGACTGCCTTTACCTTGTGTCTGTCTCTGTGTGGACAGACATAATGTGAGCTAACTCTTCATGATTCCTCCACAGAGTCCACCAGGAGAGCTCAGAGGTTCCCAGTGGTCAGTCTGCCCAGCAGCATCAAACACACCTGGACTCCATATTTATGGTCTGTACATGTACAACAACTACTTTTCCATCTATTCTGTTCACAATAATCTCCACGCTGCACTTTTTAGACCAGTGGATTGTCAGTCTGTCCAACATGGATCTGATGTTTGGTTCCATGATTTTACTTTGATTGTGTCCTTCATATAATATTCTGTTCCAGCTGCTGGAGGAGAACATTGTCACTTTTGTGAAGAACGAGCTGAAGAAGATCCAGAAGGGTCTGAGTTCAGATTACCCAG
>NC_060150.1:407392-408068 GCF_021292245.1 Micropterus dolomieu
CTATGGGAGACCAGCCTCTGCTGGACCTGGACCTGAGCCCAGCTGTGTGTCCTTCAAGAGTGACCAGTCAAAGCAAAGCCTCTTTGATTTTAAAGGAGTCCGACCGTCTGCTGCAGAGAGGTCAGCTGTTAATCCCATTAAACTCTGACTGATTCATGTTTAACTGTTATTTATCCAGAGAAGTTTTATTAAAGCTGTGTGTTTATTTTCAGCATCGTTCTTCTTCACATACATTTATATTCTCCCATCTGAAGCTGCCCAGTAGAACCAGTAGAACCAGTAGAACCAGTAGAAGCAGTAGAACCAGTAGAACCAGTAGAAGCAGTAGAAGCAGTCTTCAGCTCTTGGCTTCAGTTGAACATTGTTGAGCAGCTCCAAAGCGACTGCCTTTACCTTGTGTCTGTCTCTGTGTGGACAGACATAATGTGAGCTAACTCTTCATGATTCCTCCACAGAGTCCACCAGGAGAGCTCAGAGGTTCCCAGTGGTCAGTCTGCCCAGCAGCATCAAACACACCTGGACTCCACATTTATGGTCTGTACATGTACAACAACTACTTTTCCATCTATTCTGTTCACAATAATCTCCACGCTGCACTTTTTAGACCAGTGGATTGTCAGTCTGTCCAACATGGATCTGATGTTTGGTTCCATGATTTTACTTTGATTGTGTCCTT
>NC_060150.1:408088-415381 GCF_021292245.1 Micropterus dolomieu
GGTTTCAATGGAAGTGATGGAGGACAGAGTCCACAGTCCTGCTTCTGTGGAAAAAGACATTGGAAAGTTGAGCTGAGGACAATATGAGGCTTCAGCAGAGTTCCACAAATCAAGTTCAGCTCTTTTTAGTCTGAAACTTCCTCTTTGGATTTTGTCCTAAAATGCTTCACCTACCAAAGTCTGTAAATAGCAGTCAGGATATTTGTGGTGAGTCTAGTAATGCAAACGTTAGAATACAGGCCAACAGAGCTGCTGCTGATGGAGCCACAGTTAAGTTTGGTATCTGTCAGGAACAGTAAGATCTGCTCAGAGATCAGAACATTTAGTCCTGGTTTGGTCCAATATTTGCTGGAAATGAAGCGAAGATACACAGACTGAAATCATTCAGCTTCAGCTTTTAGTGAACTTTGATCCTTTTCTTGTTGAGAGCTGCCAGTTTCTCCAGAAGCTTCTGTGGCTGAAGGCTAAAAATGACATTTCCATCCCTGGCCGTCTTCCTCTCTGTCTAACAGGATCTATGGGAGACCAGCCTCTGCTGGACCTGGACCTGAGCCCAGCTGTGTGTCCTTCAAGAGTGACCAGTCAAAGCAAAGCCTCTTTGATTTTAAAGGAGGCCGACCGTCTGCTGCAGAGAGGTCAGCTGTTAATCTCATTAAACTCTGACTGATTCATGTTTAACTGTTATTTATCCAGAGAAGTTTTATTAAAATAACTACGCAGGTCAGTTAACACTTCATTATTTAATAAGTTAACTTAAGTGACATAAGTTAACTTGCGTGTTAACTGACCTGCGTAGTTATTTTAAGAAAAACCGTGATCTTTTCCTAACCTTAACTAGTACATTTGTTGCCTAAACCTAACCAAAGTGCAACATTTCAATAACCTACACATTTTACGTAAATTAAATAAAAATGTTTAATGCTGTCCTTGTGTTTCTCCTGGTTCTAAGTCGGGATCTGGTCCTCCATCCACCCCAACCACCTCCTTACTCAGTCTTTTATGTTAAGTATCATATTTTTCATATACTTTACCGTCAAAAACTGACACTACAGGGTTCCCACTGCATTGAACTATAACAGTATAGAGATCCCAGGTGCGTCACACACTGACCATGTGTCCATATGTGACGAGTCAGGGAGTGAGAATGAGCAGCGCCAAAGCGACTGTTTTAATCTTGTGTCTGTCTCTGTGTGGACAGACATAATGTGAGCTAACTCTTCATGATTCCTCCACAGAGTCCACCAGGAGAGCTCAGAGGTTCCCAGTGGTCAGTCTGCCCAGCAGCATCAAACACACCTGGACTCCATATTTATGGTCTGTACATGTACAACAACTACTTTTCCATCTATTCTGTTCACAATAATCTCCACGCTGCACTTTTATGTTTTCATTTTCCCTGACATTATTCAACAGAGTCTAATCAAGAGAGAGTCTTTCAATTTAAGAGCATGATTTATTGAATTCAGATTTTGTAATGCTAGCATGGCTGTAGCCTCATTGTCTGGTTCTTATTTCGTCCACTGGACAGACAGGACAGGAAACAGGACAGAGCGGACTCATGGGGCCTTTCCGAAACTAGACCCTCGCCACTCCTCGTCACAGAGTCACCCTCACAGTCAAAACAAGTTCCGTTAACGCGTAGGGATCCCCTACAAGTTCCGACCCGAGCTCGACCCCAGCCGATCTATCAAAACAAAAACTGACCCAAGCCCAGCCCGAATCGTCAGGGTCCGACGGGCTTGCAGACCTTTAGTGGGGAATAAACACAGTGGCCAACTTTCGGATGAACTTTCCTCTCCATGGCGTATGTTACCAAATTATTTTTGTTAGATTTTGAATATTACTTAAAACAGTTCAAATGTGTGAAGATTTACTATATTTAATTCCTTTGTTGCTTGTTACCTGATGCCTCTATCTTGTTGTTTCATGTTCTATTATTCTGTCGTTTAATGTAGGCTACTTTTGTTTTGGCTGAAGATTTTCGTAGGAGATGAATAAGATTCAATAGAAACAACAGCATTTTCTTATTAAACACAAATTTATTTTGATAGCCCTTATTGTCCCTGAGGGGCAATTTGTTTTGCAACAGTAGCTAACACACATCAACCAAATAGTAAATAATAAATAGAATACCTAAAAACATACAATATACAATAGGTGTTATCAACATACAGTAAAGCGACCATGAGATATAGATATATATCTATAGATATCTATCTATAGATATCTATCTATATATATATATATATATATATATATCTTGATAGATATCTATCTATCTATATATATATATATATATATATATATATATATATATATATATATATATATATATATATATATACACACACACGTGCAACAGCAACCAGGCCTACAGTTTGTTTAAAAACAACTGATGGAACAAATGATCTCAAATATCTATTTGATTTGGCCCTCCTAGGGACAGTGTACCTCCTCCCTGATGGCAGAAGTTTAAAGTCTAGGGTGTCGTGGGTCCACCAAGATGGCCTTTGCCTTCCGAATGGCTCTCTCTTTAAAAACATGTTCAAGATCACTCAAATTAGTGCCAATGGTGTTTTGGCAACATTTAACAATCTTGCTCAGCCTATTTTTGTTAACCATGCTGAGATTGCCATATCTAACCTTTGGGCTGCTTTGTTAACCGAAATGTTAGTGTAGTTCCGTAATTTAAAAATCCTACATGTTTACGGGCATAGTCACACGGAGCTCACATTTGAAAGAAGGGTTCTCCATCGTGCAGCAAAGGGTATTACATTCCCTAAACAAGCAGCATCAATGCTCACTCAGCATTGGAGGGTTTTATAACCCACTACCACTCTGCGTTAATTGGTTTTGGATGGCCCTCAATGTGGCGGACCCTCCGAATGACACAGCTCCTGTGTCAGCCAATCAGAACTCCTGCTGCTGCTCTGATAAATTTGTGTATTTACAGTTTCCTTCAGGTCTAAAATACTGCCTGACTTTAGCAGGGAGCCACGAAGACAACAGAGGTCCTTTTGAACACTCTGGAGGATTTAAGAGACGAGGAATTCAAGAAGTTCAAATGGTATCTGAAGCAGCCTGACATCCTGGAAGGCAACCAAACCATTAAAGCATGCATTCTCCAAGCTGGAGAAGGTAGACAGGCAGGACACTGTGGACCTGATGGTGAACGCCTATAAACTTAATGGAGCTCTGAAGGTGACCAAGAAGGTCTTACACAAGATACTCAGGAACGACCTGGTGCAGAGTCTGACAGACACCATCTCAGGACTAGAAGGTCAGTTTTATATTTTTTGCAACTTTTCTTCTTTGTATTTTCAGGGAAAAAGAGAAAGTTGGTTCACAATACTTGTAAAGGAACAGGGTCTCTCAGTACGGAAGCTCACTGCATTCACCAAAGAATACAATTTGAAGCCTGGTGTCGTTATGAGAAAAGGTTTATGTTTAAGACCATTCCCATGAGATGGCTTTCTTGATTTAATTTATTCCCTTTTAGGTAGTTATATTTTATTGTTACAACATAATAGGTTATATAATGAAATTGAGTTTTGTTACTCCCTTGTGTGTCTTTATCTCCTGTTTCCTGAAATCAATGAAAATCAAAGAACCACAGTCCACAATAATTATACCACGTGAAAAAGAAATACTAATTAAAGAGCGCAAGTCAAAATGAAAATATAACACATAATCTCTCTGTCTCAGTGTCAGTGGAAACTTCAGAGAACAGAGGACCATCCTCCTCTCAGTGTGAAGGTAAAGCTGCTTTATTCTCTGGGATGTATGGAAGGGAAAATGTAGTTTTAAGATATAAAAATAACTAAGTAACTTTTACCTTCTCAGTTAGATAATGTGACAATATTATACCTGAGTGAAAGCAAACAGCAGAACCTGATGAGAATTAGTCGAAGCAGTATCAGAGCAGCTGCAAGTCAGAAACAACATTAAATTCAGTTCCCTCAACAAACAAAAAGGGTCTGAAAACTATTCAAATGTCTTAAATTCATTTTCAGTGGTCTTGGATATTTTTTTCTTGGCTGCCGTAAAAGGTAACATAAGGAAAATATTTCATTGTATGTTGCACATCTATAAGCTAAAGTGGGATTGTTGTGACAGTGGATTTTGCTGCAGGAGTCTGTTCAGTATCCTGTAGCTAGCACTGTCAGTCATCGGCTCATAAGAGACAAGTGAAGATTTTAACTTTTTAAATGGTTAATCCTTTCATCTATTTTCTGCAGTTCATCTGGGTCCAGGTCATGGTTATTGATTTCTTTATATTATAAGCAATTATTGTTAGACAGCTGGTGAGTACTGACAAAAACTTTATACTTTAATTTCAGACAAGGGAAAAAACAATTTTGAATCACCGTTACACAACAATAAGCAATAAAATACCTATCACGCTGTCTCCCAAGCTGGACATGGTCACTCTGAACTGGTGATGGTCCACCTGATTCCTGCATAAAGTAAAGATCTGTAAACCTGTGGTGAGCACATCAGAGCAGTGGACCAGTAAGGCTGTAGAGGATCTTCAGGCATGTTTAGACTGCACTGACTGGATTTTCTGCCACCAACAGTCTGGATTAGTTTCCTGATGCTGTGATGTCCTACATTAATTTCTGTGAGGAGTTCACAGCCAAACTCAGACAGCTAAGGCTGGAAAAGAAGATATTTAGGAGTGGGGAGTGTTTTAAAACTCCGAGTAGTTTTTTAGTGTGGACAAGCAAAAATTCAGAATTCAGAAACGATGGGTCTTATAAATCATGCAAAGCAGAAACAGTTTTTGATTTGGTATTTTTATTGAAATATTTTGTACTGTGCAAATAACACTAATAGTTACTGTTTAGTCGCTTTAAACTCCTGTTTTAGATTCAGTAACAGATTCAGCTCGTTATTGGTCCATGCAAAAACAAAATTTAGTGTGATACATCGTCTGTATTACTTTTTTCTTTCGCCAAATCTTCTGTAACTACAAAATAGACCATTTGCTTCATGTTTACATTGTCACACGCATGCCCAGTGTACGTGGACGGCCAGTCGATGTGCGTTTTCAGAAGTTTTAATACAGACGGAGATCAGTTCTCATATGGAGCTAAAACGCTGGTGTGGACGGACACGTTTGTTTTTAAACTCTGTTTTTAAACACAAATGGATCACAGACTTCCTGACGGACAGGAAGCAGTACATGAAGATGGGTGAAGAGACTCCACCTCCGTCAAGCTTCTGAAGTTTGCGGATAACACCACCCTCATTGGGCTCATCACAGATGGGAGATTGACCACCTGGTGACCTGGTGCAGCCAGAACCACGTGGTGCTCAACAGTCTCAAAACAGTGGAGATGGCAGTGGACTTCAGAATGAGCACAGCGGCACCTTCCCCCATCATGCTGTGTTACTCCCCAGTCGCCACTGTGGACTCCTTCTGCTTCCTGGTCACCATCCAGGACTCGTGGCGTGCAGGAAAGATTGTGGCTGACCCCTCCTGTCCTGGACACATACTGTTTCAGACTCTTCCCCTCTGGCAGGAGGCTGCGGTCCATCAGGACCAAAACCTCTGGCCACAAAAACAGCTTCTTCCCATCTGCAGCTAGCCTCATTAAGACCCTGGTCTGTTGCTCACTGGCTCTGAATACACGTGCAGTCAAACAGGTCACAGGAGGGGGGATGGTGATCAATGCTGCTTTAACGTTACCTGGTCCCTGCAGCACTGACTGTGCTTGTAAAATAAATATCCACCGCGACTTGTAACTTCTAACTTCTCTCATCCTGCAGCCTGTTGTTGTTTTTGATTGTTTCCTTCCTTCAAAATAAAAGCACATAAGCTGTCTGTCGGAGCTAGATCAAATGAATGATGTGTATTTGATATTATTTGATAATTTTTACATAAGCATTATTCTGTTTGAAATAAATAAACTGTTTGATAGTAGGTTCAGTTTTGTGCAAAAAAATTAAAGGCCTGTCCCAAATAAAGGCAGGGTCAGTTCAGTGATTTTAGCAAATAAAAGCCTGGGCTTTACAGTAATCGCAAGAAAATCATGTGAATAATCGCGATTAAAAATTTTAATCGTTGCCCACTACTAATAAATACAGATCCTCTTTCCCTGTAATATCTCTGCACAACACAAACCCAGACATGTAAATATCTGCTACATTGTTTTCTACACATACATCTTAAACATCTTATCATGTTATAACTTGCATCTGTTTATTCCATATTTCCATATTTTTACATTTATTTATGTCAAATGTCTGTTTGTCTACATGTAGCACCTTATCACCAAAGCAAATTCCTCATACTTGTAAAATATTACTCGGCAGTAAAGCTCTTTCTGATTCTGATTCTAATATAAATGTCTGTGTATGTCAGTGTATTTTACTTGTTGTCCTTACTGTCCCTGTTTTTGTCATTCTTAGACCAGTATGACTGTGTAAAGATATTCAGCTTCATACTATGTTATAAAGTTATTAATTTGCTTTTTGATGAATGCTACAGAAACAGTGAGCATGTATATAATCAGAGGCACCACCAAATTTACTTAAGGCTGAAGGGAAGGCAAATTTGAGGAACAGATAAAGTCTATGCAAATATGAGACATAGACATATGTTTATCAAGACATACTAACAACCAACCGTGATGGTCTTTGTTGTATGTTCATGCAGGAAATGCTGATGCAGTCTGTCAGCGTAAGTTGAAATCTAAGCTGAAGAAGAAGTTCCAGTGTGTGTTTGAGGGGATTGCTAAAGCAGGAAACCCAACCCTTCTGAACCAGATCTGCAGAGGTCAATGATGAACATGAGGTCAGACAGATTGAAACAGCATCCAGGAAACCAGACAGACCAGAAACAACCATCAGACAAGAAGACATCTTTAAAGCCTCACCTGGAAGAGATGAACCAATCAGAACAGTGATGACAAAGGGAGTGGCTGGCATTGGGAAAACAGTCTTAACACAGAAGTTCACTCTGGACTGGGCTGAAGACAAAGCCAACCAGGACATACAGTTCACATTTCCATTCACTTTCAGAGAGCTGAATGTGCTGAAAGAGAAAAAGTACAGCTTGGTGGAACTTGTTCATCACTTCTTTACTGAAACCAAAGAAGCAGGAATCTGCAGGTTTGAAGAGTTCCAGGTTGTGTTCATCTTTGACGGTCTGGATGAGTGTCGACTTCCTCTGGACTTCCACAACAATGAGGTCCTGACTGATGTTACAGAGTCCACCTCAGTGGATGTGCTGCTGACAAACCTCATCAGGGGGAAACTGCTTCCCTCTGCTCGCCTCTGGATAACCAC
>NC_060150.1:415481-434455 GCF_021292245.1 Micropterus dolomieu
GACTGATGTTACAGAGTCCACCTCAGTGGATGTGCTGCTGACAAACCTCATCAGGGGGAACCTGCTTCCCTCTGCTCGCCTCTGGATAACCACACGACCTGCAGCAGCCAATCAGATCCCTCCTGGGTGTGTTGACATGGTGACAGAGGTCAGAGGGTTCACTGACCCACAGAAGGAGGAGTACTTCAGGAAGAGGTTCAGAGATGAGGAGCAGGCCAGCAGAATCATCTCCCACATCAAGACATCACGAAGCCTCCACATCATGTGCCACATCCCAGTCTTCTGCTGGATCACTGCTACAGTTCTGGAGGAGGTGTTGAAGACCAGAGAGGGAGGAGAGCTGCCCAAGACCCTGACTGAGATGTACATCCACTTCCTGGTGGTTCAGTCCAAACTGAAGGACGTCAAGTATGAAGGAGGAGCTGGGACAGATCCACACTCGACTCCAGAGAGCAGGAAGATGATTGAGTCTCTGGGAAAACTGGCTTTTGAGCAGCTGCAGAAAGGCAACCTGATCTTCTATGAATCAGACCTGACAGAGTGTGGCATCGATATCAGAGCAGCCTCCGTGTACTCAGGAGTGTTCACACAGATCTTTAAAGAGGAGAGAGGGCTGTACCAGGACACAGTGTTCTGCTTCGTCCATCTGAGCGTTCATGAGTTTCTGGCTGCTCTTCATGTCCATCTGACCTTCATCAACTCTGGTGTCAATCTGCTGGCAGAACAACAACCTACATCCCAAAAGTCTGAAACAAGAAAAGATGAATCTGCAGTGACACAGTTCTACCAGAGTGCTGTGGACAAGGCCTTACAGAGTCCAAATGGACACCTGGACTTGTTCCTCCGGTTCCTCCTGGGACTTTCACTGCAGACCAATCAGAATCTGCTGCGAGGCCTGCTGACACAGACAGGAAGTGGCTCAGAAACCAATCAGGTAACAGTCGAGTACATCAAGAAGAAGATCAAAAAGACTCGCTCTGCAGAGAAAAGCATCAATCTGTTCCACTGTCTGAATGAACTGAATGATTGTTCTCTAGTGGAGGAGATCCAACAGTCCCTGAGTTCAGGAAGTCTCTCCACAGATAAACTCTCTCCTGCTCAGTGGTCAGCTCTGGTCTTCATCTTACTGTCATCAGAAAAAGATCTGGACGTGTTTGACCTTAAGAAATACTCTGCTTCAGAGGAGGCTCTTCTGAGGCTGCTGCCAGTGGTGAAAGTCTCCCAGAAAGCTCTGCAAGTGGAATTTATTTATCAATAAATACTCTGCTGTCTTTCAACTGGAGAAAAAATAAATGCATTATTACTTTTTTCCTTCCTGTTGTCTCTCCAGACTAAGTGGCTGTAACCTCTCCAAGAGAAGCTGTGAAGCTCTGTCCTCAGTTCTCAGCTCAGAGTCCTCTAGTCTGAGAGAGCTGGACCTGAGTAACAACAAGCTGCAGGATTCAGGAGTGAAGCTGCTGTCTCCTGGACTGGATAGTCCACAATGTACAATGGAAACGCTGAGGTCAGGTCAAGTTTCAATTGTTTGTTATTTCTCTAAACAGCCTCTCTTTCTTTGAAATTTCACCATGTTGTTAATCAGATTCACATATTGTTAAGCATGAAATATGAACTTGTGCTGAGATGGAAAACCTAATTTATTTCATACCTTGTGACTTATTATCTTTGCATGCCAGTAAAAGTGCAAGGATTTAAGTCGTCCTGAGAACAGACCTGATATACATTCACCGGCCACTTTATTAGGTACACCTTGCTGGTGCTGGGTTGGAAACCCATTTTGCCTTCAGAACTGCCTTATTTCTTTGTGGCATACTTTCAACAAACATTCCTCAGAGACTTTGGTCCATATTGACATGCTAGCATCACGCAGTTGTTGCAGATTTGTCAGCTACACATCCATGATGCGAATCTCCCATTCCACCACATCCAAAGGTGTTCTATTAGATTGAGATTTGGAGACTGTGGAGGCCACTGGAGTAGAGTAACTCATTGTCATGTTCAAGAAACCAGTTTGAGATGATTTGAGCTTTGTGATATGGTGCATTGTCCTGCTGGAAGCAGCCATCAGAGATGGGTACAAGGGATGGACGTGGTCAGCAACAATACTCAGGTAGGCTGTCACGTTTAAACGATGCTCAGTTGGTACTAAGGGCCCCACACCATTACACCATCAGCACCAGCCTGAACCGTTGATACACGGCAGGATTTATCCATCTTTCATGTTGTTTATGCCAAATTCTGACCCTACCATCTGAATCTCACAGCTGAAATTGAGATTCATCAGACCAGGCTTGTATTGTCCAGTTCAGGTGAGTCTGTGTGAATTGTAGCCACAGTTTTCTGTTCTTAGTTGACAGTAGTGGCACCTGATGTGGTCTTCTGCTACTGTAGCCCATCTGCTTCAAGGTTCAACGTGTTGTGCGTTCACAGATGGTATTCTGCAAATGTTGGTTTTAACAATTAGTTATTCATGTTACTGTTGCCTTTCTGTCTTCTCGAACCAGTCTGCACATTCTTTGACCTCTGACATCAACGAGGCAATTTTATCCACGCAACTGCCAGTCACTGGATATTTTCTCTTTTTCAGACCATTCTCTGTAATCCCTAGAGATGGGTGTGCATGAAAATCCCAGTAGATCAACAGTTTCTGAAATACTCAGACAGCCCATCTGGTACCACCAACCATGTTCAAAGTCACTTAAATCCCGTTTCTTCCCCATTGTGATGCTCAGTTTAAAGTTAAGCAAGTTGCCTTAGCCACATCTACATGCCGAAATGCATTCAGTTGCTGCCATGTGATTGGCTGATTAGCTATTTGTGTTAACAAGCAATTGAACAGGTGTACCTTATTTTATATCAAGTGTGGTTTGTCTTCTTGTTGATTATTTCCTCTCCAGTCTGAGTGGCTGTAACCTCTCAGAGAGAAGCTGTGAAGCTTTGTCCTCAGTTCTCAGCTCCCAGTCCTCTAGTCTGAGAAAGCTGGACCTGAGTAACAACAACATGCAGGAGTCAGGAGTGAGGCTGCTGTCTGCTGGACTGAAGAGCCCACACTGGAAACTGGAGACCCTCAGGTAAGATTAAATTACTTTTTGTCTTAAATTGTTTTTTATTACTATACATTAGAAGAGATTTTATAGATATTGTATGAGCAAAAGTCCAAACTCAGTATTTTATATCAAATGTTGTTCTTCATGTTGATTATTTCCTCTCCAGACTGAGTGGCTGTAACCTCTCAGAGAGAAGCTGTGAATCTCTGTCATCAGTTCTCAGCTCCCAATCCTCTAGTCTGAGAGAGCTGGACCTGAGTAACAACAACCTGCAGGATTCAGGTGTTAAGCTGCTGTCTGCTGGACTGGAGAGTTCACACTGTACACTGGACACCATGAGGTCAGGATTCATTAACCCACTGAATTGATGACCATTTAAAATCATGCTTTTCCCTTCCTTTCACTGTGTTATAAATCTTTTTTTGTACATGTTTAGGTTTTAAAATGAAAAACTCCAAAGTCCAGCCCAAAGAGACAGTGCAGAGTCAAAAAACGTTACATATGAAAGATGCATTTGTTACACATTAATAACTTACCACTTTGAATCGTCTAAGTTCAGTCTAGGTTGCGAAACTACTGTAGGGGTTTCTCTTCAATATTTTAAGTTTGAATTTTATCCATTATATGTAGTTGTAGAATGTGTTTTAAAAAAGAACAGTTCTTATGGTACATGTTTAGATCCAACTTCCCCTTTTAGTTAGATTACCAAGGTTTTAAACAACTGCCGACACTGGCTGCCAAGACGCAAACGAGCACTACCTGCGACTTGTTTTTAGTTTTGGGGCTAAGCTATAAGGACCTGTGAGCCAGTTTTCTATTAAAGAAAGCATATAAGAAAATTCCCGACCTTGAGGAGGACATTCGAAGGCTTGCTTATGAAGTGACAAATAAGTTTAAAATTTAAATTTTAAAACCCCTCTCTCACGACTCTCGAGCTACTTTATGGGCGAGAAGTTCAGACAGTAAACCCCATGAAACACCCTCCAGGACACAGTACTGGTTACCAGGCCATCCTGCTCAATGCCGGACAGGACACCCTGGACTGAGGTGGTGGTCGGTGGTCCTAAGAGAGCCTCAGAAGGGGCTGCTTCTCCACGCTCCCCTGTGCCTCTCCAACACCTTTGGAGGCCTGGTGGATGATGATGACATTCTACACCTAGTTGGTGCCCTGAGGGTTGGTCAAACTATGGCACTGGCTGCAGTCCCTCTTACACTTACCATGCAGCTTCCACTCCACTGGTGGCTGACACCACATGGATCACTGGCCCAACAACGAGGGAGACTCATTGACCTCCATCCTGTTCTGCAACGTAGAGTCCCGACGGAGGTGGTGCTGCTACGATCTGGGGGCATTTCTTACCCTGAGTGCATTTTAATCTGTTTTAATTCTGGTGTCATCACCACGCTGAACCGCAGGGCGGAACGTTGTTCCCAAATCCTCTCCCTCCCCTTTGCTCCAGCCGGTCTGCAGAACTCACAGTTTTAGTTTCATTGACAATTTTTATTTATTTTGGAATCATTCATCCTACTTAAGGACTGATGGGATCCGCCCTAACAGAGTAGGAAGCCACATGCTGGCCGCTAACATTGAGCATGCTGTGCAGTGTGTTCACGTGATTGTTTACACCACACACACTCTCCCCGCAAGCTCACTCTACTTCCACAGCCGCATAGTTAAGTACTGCTTCTATTTCTGCCCCCCGGCCTCTCCTGTCCCTTACCTCAGGAGATAATCACTCTAGGCACACTGCAGTCACCCTGCAGAGCAAAACCTGGCTCATGTTAGCACTGGGGACTAACCGGCCTTTGAAGACTGCAGACACTGGGCGCTAAGGCACTACGATACCACTCTGCTAACTGAAGCCCAATCTCCATATTGAGTCCATTTGTTGGGAAGGCATGGATTTACTCCATCATATATTGTAGACCTCCTCATGCTGTATCACACATCCAGGCCCATTAGATTGTCAAACCAGCTCCTTTTAGCTATTTCACAGATTGTTAACAAAGCGTGATCTTGTCTTTTCTGTTGTAGCCCCTGGACTGTGGCAATTCTCATGAGATCATCCCCAAAAATGAGACTGTCAAGTCTCATCTTAAAATGAATGTAATTCTTTGGCATTCGAGTCAGTCTAGGGACATTCATCTTTATCTGTCCTGATTGCTTTATATTTCTATTTACTGCTGCATGCTTTATCATAGACGTATCTTTTATTATCGCTATATGTTTCTTTTCTTTGTCTTTTAGCTGATTGTTTTTTTCTTAATTGTTGTTAAAAATGCATTACTTTGTTTTTAAATGTGCTTTATAAATAAACTGACTTGACTTGACTTGACTTCAAGATAGCTGTATTAAGCCTCTCCTTAAGAATAGAACTCTAGATCCAGAGGTTTTAGACAATTATACCCCTATGTCTAACCTTCCCTTTCTCTCTAAGATCCTGTAGAAAGCAGTCACATTTCACGCGATTTTTTACATAGCAATAGTTTATTTGACTTAAAGATTCAAACAATCGTCCCAAAGCTGAATTAGGTCCTATTTATTGGTCCCAATTTGTAAATGCTAATTTTGAGTCCTCTATGTTTATCATTTAGTACCACATTTTTCAACACACAGGGTACAGCAATGTGCAGTACGACTAAAATATGAAAACTGAAAACATGTAAAATTGTTCTGGTACGACCCCTAAATAAAATGATGAACCTGAAAATTATCATTATATGACCTTTTTAAAGTCTGATTTACATTGGTGGATAAACAGCTAACTTTTTAAGGATTGTGTTTGCTGATATGATTTGTCCTTTAACTAAATTTTGACAGTAGTTTCTAGAATGAGAATTACTTTCCATGAAGACACAACATCAATCATCTAAAAGAAAAAGAAAAGAAACATATAGACGTATAGTCTTTTGTCATTCTTTTGTCGTTGAATTTCTAAATATCTCAAATGATTCTAATTATTTTTTCTAAATTTGTAGTTGAACCAAAATGTACCGGAAGAAAAACAAACACACCTTATCTTGTCCTCAGAGAGTTCCTGTGTGTGTTTGTTTGTGTGTTTTCAGGCTGTCAGGCTGTCTGATCACAGAGGAAGGCTGTGCTTTTCTGGCCTCAGCTCTGAGCTCCAACCCCTCCTATCTGAGAGAGCTGGACCTGAGCTACAATCATCCAGGAGACGCAGGAGTGACGCTGCTGTCTGCTGGACTGGAGGATCCACACTGGAGACTGGACACTCTAAGGTATCAAGAGGCCAGCTGCAGCCACAGTCAGTTTGCCAGAAGAGGTCTTTTTGGTTAATGTTGGATATGAGCAGGGAACGACAGACATTTGGGGGGGCAGCGGCTCAAATAAAGGTCATGTTTCATAAATATTTATTTAAAAATGTTTTTAAACAAAACGTCAAATATATTAACATAACTCTTGTGTTCTCTTCTTCTTCTTCCTTACCAATTTATTTTAATTCCCTCACACAATTGTTTCATATTCAGCAGATTTCTACAAAATAATCGGTTTACAAAGAGACTGTATTCTCCACAGAAAAGACACACTTTAGACCTGGTCTGCACCTCTTGCACTACAATTTTTGACCTACTGGCTATCACCCTGGACCTAGACATCCTTACTCCCCTTGTCAAGCAAAAGCATTTCCCCCACTTGTCTGGTACACCGTATGTTGTTTGAAAAAATTTAATTTTGGAGGGAGAAAATATGGCCTGTAATATTTTGTCTCCTCACTATACTGACAAAAAGAAAGAGAGATTTTATTAACATTTTTATTTTATAAATTACATTTTAGTCTCATCATTTTTCACCAAAAATATGTTAATGCATGTTAAAAAATATGTTATGCATGTTAATATAGTCACAGTTAGTGTTTAAGGACATTGTCGTGCCGTCTCGTTTTTGTCAGGGGAAAAAAGGTCGTTGATGAAGATATTTTGTTTAGTTTCGTCTGACGAAAGTAACACTAGTCTCAGAGCTGAGAGAATGCATCTTTAGTAAATAGGTGCATCTCTACGGTGTAAGCCTCCTAATAACTGTGCCCACACCTTCTACAGGGCTTCAAAACTATTCAGTGTGCAGATAGTGTGGGCTTTCACAACAGAGTAACTTCTCAGTGTCTCTTAAAGATGTTAGTCTTTTAGTCAGTTATTATAATTTCAGAAAATTAAAATTAAAAACAAAAGACTGAGCAAAGCAGTAAGCTGCAGAAGCTGGCCGGGCCACATTCATAGCTGGGACTTCTGTAGAGCTGAACTCTGGTGCTTCACATCTGGATTGATAATGCCATCAGTTCATCTGGCCCCTGTAAACACAACAATAGTAGATAAGTTACTGACAGCTTCATCCCAACTGCCATAAACCTACTAAACTCTGAGATCGCCTCAGCATGATAACCTCTCTGGCATGTAACAGTAGTTATGGCAATGTGCAGTACACCGTTTACTGTTTGCTCATATGCGCTTAACGCTCAGCCTGCCATTATTTGTCCGGTATTTGCACGAAGAAGTCTCAAAAAGCCTCAAACAGGCAGAGCTGCAGAGCTTTGTGACTGACTGTATTAATTGAGGCTAACAGACGGCAGACAGACTGCTATCAGTGACAGAGGCAGCAGCCACCTCTCTCTCATAGTGGCCATACCCCTAATAATGCAGAACTTTAAGGCTTAATATATTTTAAACAAGTGAATTATAAAAAAATTTCATCCCCTCACAGTTGTCATTTGGAGCCAGCCTCAAGTGACCACTCAATGACGCAGTGTTTGACACTACTGGTTTAGTCTCAGAGATGAGACCGGAAGTTTGCCCCTTGGTACACACCTACGATGACACACTCTCCTCCTGTTTCATAAAGATTGCCCAATTAAAAACAAAAATCGTCTTCACACACTGCCCCTTGGTATACAGATCAACTTCACCACCTCAAAGCCAAGGGCCGAACATCTTTCAAAAAGAACTAGCCTCACTATACACTTGGATGTCTACAAACTCCAATACAAAGGTGCCCCCATATTAAAAAAACCTGGATTCGACCCCAACACCCTGAGTAACTGCAGACCCATCCCCAGCCTTCGTTTTCTGATTGAATGAATGATTTTCCAAAATCATTCGTTCAACTCAAAACACAGCACCAATGACATACTTCCATCTGCTGACTCTGGGTTCCTCACTATCCTCGTCAACTCCATCCTTCTCACACGGCTTCAGCACTCCCTTGGCATAACTGGCTCTGCCCTCTCCTGGGTTAACTCCTATCTTTCTGACAGACACCAATACGGTCTCCTATGGTGTCCATCAGGGCTCAGTGCTTGGTCCTCCTTCTTTTCATCATCTACATCCTTCCATTTGGACCAGTCGTTTCATACAGAGATCCCACAATCAACGCGGAAACACCAGCATGTGGGCTGTAGCTTTTCACACAGACATGTTCAGGCTCTGTTTTTACCAATGTCCTGGCTCATACAGCGCAGCTACCGGCATATTGGCACAATACTCCCCCCAAAAAAAGGGAGGAACTAATCCATGCTAGTTACATGATAACGGTACATTTACTGCATTTAGCTGACATGCAACAGCGTTAGCTCACCTGCTGCTTTTCCGTAACTAACATTTGTACTATTTGTGTATCTTTCAGGCTCAGCAAAGTGAGCACAGCAAAATGTATTGGATGATAATGAAATGGTTAGTGAGCTAGACTTAATATTTTAAATGAGATTGTTGCCACACTTTATAAAAGTTAGAAAATAAGTAAGTAACGATAATGTAGTGGATGGGTCGTCCTCTGTATGTTGTTCTGTACATTATGAGGGTCGCGTTAGTTACAGCAACTGAGATGTGGTGAAGCTGTCTACCTGAGTATCAGTAAAATGTCAATAAACCTAACAGCGGTGGATCCGTGCTAACGTTTGCTGGCTACAACTCTGCCTTGCATCACTGTAGGCTAGTATAAACAAATCGCTTCCCATTTGCTTTGCACATTGGACTTGATTTTCGTTAACTACAGTGTTATCGCTGTAGTTAGACTGAGGCTCGAGAGCACGTATGTAGCTTTTCACTCAACATGGATGGCTCCATTGTCACCCTCTCCACCCAGGTCCACAACCTCTGAATCACCTTTGACCCTACCCTCTCTTTCTTGCCCCACATCAACCGGGTCACAAAAACTGCCTTCTTCCACCACAAGAACATCGGTCAACTGTGAATTCAAATGTACTGTCATTGTGGTATTTTGCACTTTTATTGATATGTTTCATGCACTTTAGCAACCTGTGAGAGTTTAACGACTATTTTTGAGCTACTGCAGTCAAGCCAGTCTTCACTTTGAAAACGATGGTCAAGCCACCTCAGTCAATTTCAGAGCAATCTGGCTCTTCACATGAGAGTTGTCCTCATGTGTTTTTCAACTGAGCTGCATGTCTCCCATCGTGGTGAAGTTAGTTTAAGTTGGCTATTACACAGTTACATTTATTCACTTAGAATCCGGCGTATTCTTCCCCAGTTTCAAACAGTGTTGGCAATATGACGAAAAATATGCAGTATTTTTAATAGCTTCCATGTCACGTGACCCAGGGACTCTAAACCAAAGTCAGATTCTGGTACTCCTCTGGACAAATGAGACACACATCTTGATATTAGATTTGAGTGCTTTTTATATTTAATATTAATATATTTAAGGAAACATTTCCTTTTATTTTAGTAGCTTCCATGTCACGTGACCCAGGGACTTCAAACCAAAGTCAGATTGTAGTACTACAGTTGACGAATGAGGCAAACCTCTTGATATCAAATTTGATATTTGCTTTGTCTAATTTATTTTAATATTTTTATGGAAACATTATATTTTCAAAAGCTTCCAGTCATACAACTCTTACTACTAGTAACGAAGAGCGGCAGAGACAAACAACATCCCCGTAACCATAATAACTCATCTCACTCCTCACACACAGAGGGGAGGGAGAGACGATGACTGAGATGACTCTGTGCAGCATGCAGGAGTATATTTAGCCAGTGATATAATGGACTTATGTATATTTCTCACTTTCCCCCTGATGGTCTCACACATTGGACTTGTAGTGGAGAATTAGAGTTGTTAACGTTTGTGTACCAAATACATTGACTAGGACAAAACTCAGTAGCAGCTGGATATTGTTGGGACATTTTCCTGCTGTCCCTACTAAAATGGACGCCTTGGCTTAACATCATCATTGCACTGCATATTTCAACATTACACTGCATATTTCAGCTGAATATTACAACTCATTTGGTTTAGTAATGAGCCCACTTTGTTACAGACTTCAACTCACAAGTTAAATTCAGAGCAGATCTGGGTTTACAGAGTGTTAGAGGTGAAGAGGTTCAGGGGGAGCAGGGAGAAGCAGGCCAGATGTACACATTGTGTATATTTGTATGAGAGGAATGTAATGTCCATGTTTGATGCTGCTCTGACCCCCCTCCTCCTTTCAGGGTGGAGCCTGCTGGAGTCCGATGGTTGAGACCAGGACTGAGGAAGTGTAAGTGTGTTTTTCATTTGATTCATGAAAACATTCAACCATCTTCAGACTGTGACATCACTCATTCAAAGTGCCAATCAATGAACAGATGATAGATCAATAACTGCAGCTGGATTGTGTCTCGTTCTCTCCATCAGATTCCTGTGAACTCACAATCGACACAAACACAGTACACAGAAAGATCAAACTGTCTGACAACAACAGGAAGGCGACATATGTGTTCCTGGATCAGTCATATCTTGATCATCCAGACCGGTTTGACTACTGGAGGCAGCTGCTGTGTAGAGATGGTCTGACTGGTCGCTGTTACTGGGAGGTCGAGTGGAGAGGAAGAGTTAGTATATCAGTGAGTTACAGAGGAATTGGAGTGAGAGGAGAGAGGTTTGGAAGGAATGATCGGTCCTGGAGTCTGGAGTGCTCTGTTGCTGGGCGTTACTCTGTCTGGCACAATAACAGAGAAACATCCTCCTCCTCCTCCTCCTCCTCCTCCTCCTCCTCCTCCTCTGGTAGAGTAGCAGTGTATGTGGACTGTCCTGCTGGCTCTCTGTCCTTCTACAGAGTCTCCTCTGACACACTGATCCACCTCCACACCTTCAACACCACCTTCACTGAACCTCTTTATCCTGGCTTTGGTCTCTTCTGGTCCTGGTCTGGTTCCTCAGTGTCTCTGTGTTCTCTATCAGAGGAAGAGTCTCCTCCTATTAGAGAACAGATCAGTTGAGTTTGTACAGGATCACAGTTTCAGAAATATTTCAGCTTCTTGTAATGCATTCGTCAATGAACTTTGTACAAAGTGATTCAAAGTGATTGGACAGATTCTTCATTTCCATTGTAAACTTCTTCCACTTCCAGTCCTTTAAAGATGCCATAGAATGCTCATTTTTAGGTTCATACTGTGTTTAGGATTTCTACTAGAAAATGATTACATGCATTACATTATTTTCCTCACCCTGTCCACTGCTCCTCTTTTCACCCACTGTCTGAACACTCAGTTTTAGCTCCTGTCTCTTTAAGGCCCCCCTCCTTGAAAGCTCACTTGCTTCTGATTGTCCAACTTGCCTGAGCACAGAAGTGTCGCGGGGCTTAACGGCACCACACATAATCAAGGCCCGCTATGCGAGACTAGCCCTCACTGACTTCTATACAAAAATACAACTTTATTCTGTGGTTTTACTTAAACTGGATCAGAGTTAATGGAGAAAATTGTGTCCGGTTTTCCCTCTGATGGCGTCCGACTGCACTGCATCCACTTTTGCCCATTTAAGGAGTTTATGATACTAGTTACTTTAGCAGCTAACTACTGCTACTAAGTAAGCTACTCTTTTAGCAGAACCATAAAAGCACTTTCTGTGTGACACACTGCACCACATTCAGCTGTGGCTCCATGAGCTCTTTTGGTGTGTTCACACTGAAAGCGAATCCAGCGTTTCGTGCTGTTTGATTACATACAAAGTCAATGCAAAGATGCAAATTCATATGGATTGGCTCCAGGCGGTGCAAAAAGATGCGTTTGTTGCGACATTCGTTGGTTCGTTTAAGTTAAATTTTTTTAATCTGAGCAAGAAATTTGCATGATGCTGTGTTGCAAAAGCCTATCAGCAGTGATATTGTCCGGACGTCACAGATGGCTTCAGAGCGTTGGTTGGAGAGGACCAGGGAGAGCGGGGGAGTGATGCCGCTGGCTGACAGAAAGCTGCTAAACTAGGGGAAGTGTAGAAGAAAGAGCCGGGAGCAGCGCTGCAGCTGTTGGACAAATAAACAACTGTAGTCGGTCTGGATTATGCTATAACAACTACCGGTACCGTTTACCTGTGGGAGGAGCTTTAAATTAACTGCTTTTATTAAATTAGCTTTATAACTTTAGTTTTTGGGATTACAACCTTGACTTATCTTTACTCAAACTTCTCAGCAGCGACCTTCTGTGCACATCCGGTTCCACTGTTGTTAGCGTAGGTTGGCACTCAGAGCTCTGTTGGACGACTACTTCATATTTATATAAAAACCAGACATTACTTGGAAAAAAGAAAGCAAGGAGGTTGACCTACCTTGTGAGTTCAGAAAACATGCCTGTAAATTTTTTCCAGCTATTGTTGTACTTTATTGTTAACAAGTTAGCATCGCCCTGATCGATCCAAACTCCATTCATAAAACAAATATTTTAAAAGTTGTTGTCCTGCTGACTTGCTTGAATTCATATGGGGGCATATTTCGCACATTTGGCGGCAAAGAAGTAGGGTCTAGTAAGAGATGTGATTGGGCCAGCAAAGTGTCAGAATATTCTATTCTGTCTAGTATAAAAATTATCCAATGGGCCGCTGTCCGTGCACTATGGATCGTTGGCCCTTTTTTTTTGTGGAGCTCTCTCATACGGCCTCACCCTGAAACATATATAATCTAAATATATGCTGTCTGGTAATTCCCATTCTCATCTCAGGCTTAACATACTCTGAGATGTCACTAATCCTGCTTTTTGAAACGGGGCCGTTTGACTTGTCCACATGTTTCATGACCTGCCCCACCCTGAATTCTTCAGATTACATTTTATAAAGTGAACATGTTTCTGATGGAGAACTTCTAATCAATACGGGTGTCAGTACGTTTCAGACAGACAGGTAAATCTAAAATAGAAGGTACAACATAGAACCAAAACAACACTTTGAAAATAAAAGCGTAGTTTATTTTTGTTTATTCAACTTTTTCTTGTTTACATCTAGTCGTGGTTTGGCAGCGTCATTATTATAATATTAAAAAAACTAAAGAAGCAGGAAGACAAACTGTGACGGACACGAAACTCTCCTGGTTGGATCAGGAGGGAAATAAAGACACATCAACCATGAAGGTTCTAAATTAAGCTGCAGCCATCGTTTTATCTCCATTAACTTGTTTTTATTATTGTTAGTAGCCAAAATCAAAGTGGTGATTCAAATTTGATTAATTGCACAGCTCTAATATGAATACTGTATGGAAACAGGCTGGAAAAATCTGAACCTCTGCTTTAAAGGCAACTGGGTAAATCCATCACATGAGCTTTCCAATTGTGTGGAATGAAAGTTTGTCTAAACACTTGTGATCTGAGCAAAAGTTTCAGAATCAGCCGTTCATGTTTTACACATAATGAGACCAATTCAAGACCAGGAGAATCGTCCATCTACGACATTTGGACAAAACTGCTTTTCAGTAAAGGCAGCTGGGATGTGAAATTCCTTACCACTGAGTGTCAGAGAATGCAGTACATTCAAAAAATTTAAAGGTAGTGTGAAAACATGGATGAATGGCAATCAAGACTATGCCTTTAGTGTGAGAGACCCGGGTTCAATCCCCCACTGTGACCCATGCACCAATGTGTCCCTGAGCAAGACACTTAACCCCTCGTTGCTCCAGAGGCGTGTGACCTCTGACATGTATAGCAATTGTAAGTCGCTTTGGATAACGCCGTCAGCTTAATGTAATGTTTTTTACTGTGTGTATGTTAAAATTCTCTTAATGACTTGATTAATTTGTTTATTTTTGGATTTGGATTGTTGATGTTGTGTTTATTATGGGAGGTTTGGTATATTTGAGTATGTTTTTAGTTTGTTAGAATTGGCTTATTTGAATAGGTTGGCATTTTTCTATATATTTGTGAAATATAAGGTTTGGATTTGGGAATGCTTGATCTTTTTTTCTCCCTTGTCTTTTTTTTATTGTAATGTTTTGCACGCTATTGGCACCTGCCCAGGGACTGCAGATGGGAATTAGGTTTTAGCTAAATCTGGTACAGTACATATATTGTGCATTGTTCAATTAGAAATAAACTGTGTTGTTGGGATGTAAGTCAAGTCATTTATAATTCACATTTTAAAACAACACTTTAACCATATTGCTTCACAGGTGCATAAATACTTTTAGACCAATTTAATCTATTTAAAATCAATGAATACATGTAGTACCAAAAATCACCTGGAAAATGATCAAATAATGTGACACAAATAAAACATTAATTAAAATGATCACGTGGCTTCATCTTAGATGAAGCTCAACTTATTTTGGAGTCTGTGTCACAGTTCTGAACTGATCGGTGTTGATCCACGTTTTGCCCTCAGTACTATAATCCTGCTGGAAGGAATCGGCTCAACAAGCATCTCTGCATCTTCATTTACTTCCTCTGCTCGTAACTAAAGGGTTGCTCCCGTGTGGATTTTCATGTGTGCGGACAGTGCGCCTTTGTAACTGAAACTTGCTTTACAAACAGAGCATGAAAAAGGTTTTTCTCCTGTATGAACTCTTAAGTGTGAGACCACATTAGAGCTTTGTGCAAATCTTCTACCACAGACAGAACAGCTGAAGGGTTTCTCTCCTGTGTGGACTCTCATGTGTAGTGTCAGATGTTCCTTTCGTGCAACTCTTTTACCACAAACAGAACAACTGAAGGGTTTCTCCCCTGTATGAACTCTTAAGTGTGTGGTCAAATGTGAGCTGTGCATAAATCTTCTACCACAGACCGAACAACTGAAGGGTTTCTCTCCTGTGTGGATTCTCATGTGTATGGATAAAGCACATCTGCTCCTGTAATTTTTGTTACAGACTGAACATTTAAATTGTTTCTCTCCTGTTTGGAGTCCATTGTGACCAAAGCTTGTAGCACATTCAGAGGAGCTTCTTGATGTTTTTCCAGTATTACATTGCACGTCACGTACAGGTGCTTCATTGTTTTTCAGAAGGTTTGAACCTGACTGAGGTTCCCTGGTCTCCTCCCAATCCCAACTGTCATCAGTCTCAGGTTCAGAGTCTGAGGCCTTGTCCCCAGCAGCTGGTTGTAAATGTCTATATGGATCCGAGTTCCTGGCTGGTTCTGGTCCTCCACAGTCCTCTCTATCAGCTTCTGTTTCCATCTCTCTTTGATGAAGCTGTGAGGACTGAGGTTTCTCTTCTTCATCATCTTCTTCACTTTTCACAGGGACAGGAGTGAATGTGAACTTGGTGATATCAGCCTCCTCCAGTCCTTGAAGCTGCTCTCCCTCCTGACTGGTCCAGAGTTCCTCCTGTTCCTCTTTAATGTGTGGGGGATCTGGTGGGTCCTCCTGGTCCAGACTGGAGTTCCAACAGTCCTCAATAAGGGGCTCTGGTGGGTCCTCCTGGTCCAGACCGGGGCTCCACTCCTGCTGCTCAGGGGGAACCTCTTCTTTACTCACCAACAGCAGCTGGACGTCTGTGGAGAATAATGAAATACATACACATGTTTTATAAAACTGTAACTTCCTGTTAACATTTAAACCACTGACACCACTACATTACTTGGAGCGTGAATGATGCAGGCACTAGTGTCAATTGTTTGCTTGCGTCAAGTATCTGTCCCAGAAACTGTAATGTCGGAAACTGAATCAAGTTTTATTTAACTGCCTTACATAATCCAGCCCCCAGAATGGCCCATAAGTAGGGTTGGTTACTGAAACCCGGTACCAATATGGACCGGTTCCTATATGGAATATAGATATTGTGAAACACAGAATTCATTAAAGATTTTAACAGAAAACATGCAACCTAGCAAATATTTTAGGGGGCTCTATCTATGGTTTCATCGCCCAATATCTGAATGTAGCATAAATGCGGCAAACTCCATCAGGAGGTATAACTTTAGCAATGAAAATGTGGAAGAGGAACGGAGAAGGTGACACATTAACAGGCAAAAATGTGTGTGTCGCGTCAATGACGACACCACATATCCATACTACTGCTTGAGGCCGGGGGACTTCCCAGGATGCACTGAGCTCCTCACTCCTCTCTCCATCTGTATGCAACCTCATCCCATGACATGCATGTTACTAACTCCATTTCTTTACTTTCATGTAGTCTTGTGCTTTTGTGCTGTATAAATAAAACTGAATTAAATAAAAACCTTGGTTTGTTTCATTCAGTGCGTCCCAAGTATGTGGAAATCATATGTACTATATGTACTTGGGACAGCACACCTGAAAACTGCTTTAAGATACCCCAGCAGAAACAGATACAGTATGCTGGAATGACCCAGATGCAAGGACAGGGTCCGAACTACGGGGGAGCTAGGGGGGAATAAAACATGAGCACCCCTGAAAACATGATTTCACACCGTGCCCGGTCGGTCCGTGATCTCCTGGCTCTGTACGTCCCAGCGCCCCATTCCCTATCCAAAACCTACAATGGGTTGTGTCACTATTACGACCGGCACGCTGTGAACAGCTGGTGATCGTTCCCTCTGGCTGGATGAATTTTACACGTGATCCATGCACTACTGCAGCTGGGGGCTCTCCGCAGCGCCATGCAACTTTCTAAATTCTACCCTCTCACGGAGAAAAGAAGTCAGGTTGAAACAACAATTGGCATGAACATTAATACAACAGTATTGCCAAAGCTTCAAGGAAAATACAAAAAAAAATAAATTTCAGTTCATATAGTTCATCAAATAAATAAATAGTATTTCTATATATTGGATATAGAATAAAATTATCATTTCACTTTCATCACTTTCATTACGGCTGTGTCTCCTTCTCCATCGATAACAGCAGCCATCTCTGTGCAACACTTAACGGTTTGCACCTTCCTTCCAAACGTATTAAATACAGAGGCTGTTGCACTCACATGAAATTACATTTAGGCTTGTTAGATAATTGCGTGTAGTAAATAAATGAATTTGCATGTTACCCTCCCACTACTTTACAAAATAAAATTGAAACGCCCCATATTGTATATTCATTAAGGCAAAAGTAGTAAATGAACAACAGGTTCTATCTTGCACTTTTGAAAGAGTCATTCTGCGTGCACACCGTTAGTAGATCAGCTTATGTATTAATTTGCTTTTGATATCAAGTTTGCACACGATTTCACTCACGCAAACCTTTAGTAAATCTGGCCCTAAGAAAGCTCTATTAATCTGAGACACCAGTAAAAATCCCAGCAATGCTTTTAGCTCAGACTATTACTTAGGAATGTCAGATTGTACTTTTGGTTACATGGCAACTTGCGCAACAAACACACTTGGTTATATAACTGACACACTTGTATTATGTATTTTGTGGTACAAAGCTCACAGAGAATATGCTTTATAGTAACTTAATATACAACAATATGAAGTAGTGCTGCAGATAAAAGATGTGAAGGAGTTAAAACGAAAACATTAATCCAGAAACATCAGATATAACAGAGAAACACTGACAGGAACATTTTACTGCACTGTGAGTACTTTTACTGTCATACTGTAAGTACATGTTGCTGATAATACTCACATACTTTTACTGAAGGAAGGTTTGAATGCAGGACTTTTACTCGCAGTGGAGTATTTTCACAGAGTGGTATTAGTACTTTTACTGCAGTAAAGGCAGTTTACAGTGAGAATAAGCAGTAAAGTGCACAAACCTGCTCTGTGTAACCGGACTTCAGGCTTGAAAACAGCGTCCAGTAGTTTGCGTTGTCCACAAAGTTCCTCCTCGTACTCTGCTATCGTTCTTTCAAACAGCTCAAATATCTCTTCAGCAGCCGCACTTAGTCGCTGCTGGACAAAAGCTCTCAGCGTTTGGACTTTAGACATGTTTACAGCAGCTTTTCCTCCAGACACACTCCGTTACAGACACGCAGCTCACTCTGATAAAACACTGAGCTCCGGCTACTTCCTGCTCCCACAAAAGTCCACTTAAACAAGTTTATCCGCACATTCAGGCTCTGCTGCTTCACTCCGAGTGGATCTTACGAGGAAAATTAGCATGTTAGCCACCGGAAGTTCTTCTTCTTCTGATAATAGTAGATTTCCTTCAGGTTACAGTTTATTCTGCCGCCCAGTCCAGCTGGAGACATTCAGAATTACACTAGTGCTTAATAATAACTGCTGCCTTTCACTTATTTCCTTTCTTCGGCTGTCAGAATAAGATCAGCAGCTACAATAAAAATCTGGTTGTTTTGTCATGTGACTTCTGATGACCTCATACACTTCCTGTAGTGCATTGTTAGAGTTTGCTCATGTTTCATATCATTTAGTCAGTGAATGTAGCCGCTCCTCCATGCATGGTGTGTGTGCTGGGCTGCAGCTTCATGCCTCCATCTAGTGGACTGATAGTAGAAGTCCAGCAGCTGATGGCAGCTTCCTCTGCCTCACGCTGCTGTCTGACTGCATTCAGCTGCCACTGATATGAAACAGAAACTAGCAGCCAATCAGTGGAGGAGCAGCTGATCTTTTTCCAGGAGAAATGATGGAAAGGAGGATTTGAGTTGATGTGCAGATGAATGATTTGTGTTTCCTCTCCAGGTGAAAGTGGATGTGAGTTGAGCAGCATGAGTCAGTGTGAGGACAGAGAGGAGGGAGTCCCTCCCTCTAAAAGCACTCTGTGTGGGGAACATGACAGCCAGACCAAAGCTCAGAGGTGAGATGAGGATCTCTAACTGTCCAGGACTCAAATCACTCCACCATCAT
>NC_060150.1:434555-470943 GCF_021292245.1 Micropterus dolomieu
CGACAGTCTGCTTTTGGCCTGTTGCTGGTCCCACTCTAGCTGCCGATCCTGGCTTTTTGCTAGGGATTCTCCGGGGTTCTCCGTGTCTGATTGAAAACGCCTCCTCCGTCTGGCAATTCGGCTGTTTTCAGGTTTCCTTCGTTGCCGCTGGCGAGACCACGTGGCTTGGTCTGACCTTGGTGAAGTTGGCTCGACGAAAAGGCTTAAAATGGAACTTGGTCGTTCCTGAATTAGTCCAGTGTAACTTAACGGACTGATAACTTTAACAAACAAAAGAAATAAAGAAAATAAAACAAACTGAAGGCAGATCGATGTCTCACTTCAGGTGTGTAGCTTCAGGCGAACAAAAGGCCTGTTTGTTTCGCTGGTCGACTGAGGGCGCTGCCTGGCGTCCAGCGAGCAGAGCAGAGTGCAAGAGAGCCAAAAGCGAAGAGACAGAGAGCGAAGCGAGGTCGCGTGTCGCTCTTTTGTTGTCTGGGGCGTGGTTCCCCAGGGGGCGTCTCAGGTTTCCCATGGGACTGCCTTTCTAAACTTAATGTCTAAAAGAAATCTATTTGCACGTATTATAATCAAATATTTTCCACAATCGAACCTCAATGGTCGAACGGTTGTACTGTTCTAAGCATTTGGTAACAGGAAACAATTGTCACATTATTGGTCAGGATATTTATACATTTAACGGCATTTCCAACGAGGGCATGTAATACTTATTTCGCCCACTTGGGGGAGCTCAGGTTACATGAGGAAAGCTTGGATTAAATTAGATGAAGGAGCGTCTTGCTGAAAATAAAAACACTGCACAATTAACTTCTTTTCAGCACTAATATCAACAACAGACAGCAACAACAGTTAACATAACTACTCAAATAGAGGCAAACATATTCAGGTAACTAAAGATTTAATTAAACTTAATTAAATGCTTTGAGTCTTTGGAGACTGCAGTCTTTTTACATTGAAAGTTCAGTGTCTGGACAATGTCACACTTGGGTGAGACAGGGGTTTTCCTTTTTGATGTGGTAATAAAACAAAGAATAAGGTCAGTTGCCACGGAAACGTGTGTGGGGGGGCCAGTTTTGATAGGCTGTTCAGGGAGATGCCAATGGCTGGTTCGTGTCCCTTTGTCAGTTTAACAGTCAGGCCCCGAGTTATCAGCTTCGGAATCAAAAGGTGCCAGTTTTATGGTCGGGATAGCACTTAGAGAAAGCAACTTTGACCCCTCCCCATCTTCTCTGGGGAGGAGAAAGGAATTTAGGGTAGCTCCAAATTTATTCAATGTAAAATGTACAAATCCACACCGTTGTTCACTACAAGGGTTTGTCTAAAACTTGGACTTGGCTGCTCTCAGCTTCCGTACACTTTGTTCTATAAGTGCTACTGCAGAGCGAGTGGAGCCTCCGACAGCAGAAATGTTTGACATGTTAAATGTACTTCCTCCTCCGCAGAATGTGTTTAAAGCTCTGAATTTCTGAAACCTCCTGAGGCTGAAAACAAACATCTGGATCAAAGCACAAAATCTTCTTCTGTCCATTTGTCTACAAGTTGAAAAATGAGAAGGGGGCGACGTCGTGGGTCACATGAACCCTGTGGTTGGACTTACAGGAGGCGATGTCACAGGAAATGCAATCTTCAGGATGAGGATGTATTTCTGTCACCGTGACGTGACTGCTTACCATTTCAGCACTCAAAGGTTTGATAAAAAAACTCAAGGCGTTTTGTTATTATTGGACACAAACACGCAGGAGACAACAATACTCAAACCTTTCTTTCAGACCAGGTCCAACTGTCTTCAGGTCTGCTCTCTGGGATCGGGTTCCAGCATGAGGGCAAGGAGGTCAGACATCTGGAGAGACCTGAGAGTCGATCCTCCTGAAAGCTACATTTCCATTTTGGATCCAGGTATGTCCTCCACAGGTCTGTTCTGGTTTAAGTCAGACCTCTACCCAAAGGTCAGAAACAATCCTTAGGTGTGACTTTCCTGTGTTTTTTCCTCGTGCTGAGCTTCTCTGGAGGCAGAAATAAAAATAATGTCATTGGTGTGCCATCAATTAAGTGTGAAAATTGAAGTCAGCAGCTGTTCAGACCCCCATTACACAAAAATACACCATGTATTTATGTATATACATATGTATATGTAAAATGTTACAATGTGAAACCAACTTTTCTTCAGCTCGTGTGTTCGTGGGCCTTTCTTAAACCCAAGAACGCAAAGAACGGACTGGTGTTCTCGGAGGACCTCTATATCAAAGAGGTGTGGGTGCATGTCTCGTGTGGACGAACACGTGTTGCAGACAAAAGAAGCAGAGTGAAACAGTTTAGTGTTGGCTGAGAACTAGTTATACAATAACCTCAAGTTAAACAATGACAACACTAAAACCTCGATGACCAACACGTTCTCACTCCCGACTCGTCACATATTGACGCTTGGTCAAGGCCTTTTGGGGTCGCTTTTTAACACCCTGGATACCCCTTTAGTGTAATTTTTAGATGTTTAAGGCTCCGCAGTCAAGTTAGCAATGCTTAACAACGACAAATATGCAACATCCGGTTAGACTTTCAAAATAAAACACTAGCGTTTCAAAACATTGCCGTTATGAAACGGTGCGTTATTAAAGTTGTGAAACGTTGCAGTTTGGTTAGGTTAGGAAAATACTTGGTTTTGTTTAGGCAACAAAATGTACTTGGTTAAGGTTCGGAAAAGGTTTGGGTTAAAATTACTACATTGGTCAGTTAACACGTAAGTTAACTAACGTCATTTGTGTAACTTACGCAATTTACGTATCTTGCGTAACATAAATAAAAATATATAATGTTCACACGGGACACGAACCCCAATCACCCCGTTACTCAGTCTTTTCTGTTAAATATCATATACCTGCCTTTAGCGTCAAAAACTGACACTACAGGGCTTCCCCCACGGCGTTGAACTATGGCGCTATAGGGATCCCCAGTGTCACAAACTGACGCCAATGGGTCTTGACCATGCGTCCATATTTGACAAGTCGGGGAGAGCGAATGGGTTGGCGCAACACACACAGTGGGGAACAAGATTTGAAAAATGAAACAACCGACATGGGAAAATGATGTTATGTTCTGCTGGGGGGCCCTCTGCGCTGTCGGGTCGGCGGCTTCAGTCGTCCAGAGGAAGAGCTTGGAGAAAAGAGAGCGAGGACGAGCTGCGCTGCGGTTTTAGCGATCAGGTGACGTTAGAGGTCAGAGGTCACTGACCAATCGTACCTGCACACCAATGTGTAACTTCCTGGAGGATTCCTGCGAAACGGAGTTCAGTGTCTCACATGATAAACTTCATCTGTGAGGTCTCAACACTGTTCAGGAGAAAACAGGTGTCTCTGTCCTCAGGTAAGAAATTTGACATTTACTCATTTACTCTTCCTGTAAACTATCAGAGTAAAAGCCCTGAGGAGTTTAGTCCTGTAACATGTTTCAGGTGTTCTGTGACAGACAGGTGTAGCTACCTGCAGGCAAAATGGGAACATATCTAAGCTACAGCCCTCCTCCATAGCAACATTACACATCCTGGTTTATAGTATAGTTCCAAAACTTATTGCATGATTACCCAAACAGAGGTCAGATCCACTAATATTAAAGCGGAAACAGCAGTTTTTCATTTTGATGCAGATAAAATGTTTTCCCAGCACAATTAGATGTTAAACAGCTGACTGAGACGTGCTGGAAAAGGGACGTAGGTGCAAACAGTCCTGCAGCCTTCTTCTTCTGTGGTTCAGCATCTCTGCAGTCCTGTAGTGTAGTACAGAAAATACTATAGTGTAGTACAGTATATGTAGTACAGTAAGTACTCTACTATGCTCCAGTGTAGTACTTGTAGTATACATGCAGTGCCGTGTTTGGGATAAAGTCACGCGCTCACTTCTTACAGTGTTGACGGTACTTAAAGCAGAGCGCGCGAGCCGAGCGTCATTTGGCTGCACGCGGGGACACAGACACTTTGTTATCTTATTCTCGCAGACGAAGAAGAAGCTGATCGGACTCACCTCCGGATTATCGATCCTGTGATTGGTCTGTCCTGGCGCGTGCCGCTCCGCTCCGGTGAAGATGGAGCAGAAAGCAGCGGCGGCGCGTCGCTGCAGGACTCGAGCCTTCATCAGTGTGTGAACTCCAGAAAGCTTCTGTTGCTTTTTACGTTCTCCAGAGAGGACCCGCAGCCCGACATGTTCTCCGAGGGGAGCGACTTCAACCTGACGTCCAGCCTGAACCTGTCCTCTCTGGAGCGGGACTGGAGCGACTCGGCGCTCGGGCGGCTGTCGCGCAGCGGTCACCGCGTGGTGTCGGTGTTTCTGGGCTCCATCATGGTGTTCGGTTTCCTCAACAACCTGCTGGTTCTGGTTCTGTTCTGCCGCTTCAAGACTCTGCGGACCCCGGTCAACATGCTGCTGCTCAACATCAGCGTCAGCGACATGCTGGTGTGCGTCTGCGGCACGACGCTCAGCTTCGCCTCCAGCCTGCGGACGCGCTGGCTGTACGGCCGGCTCGGCTGCATGTGGTACGGCTTCGTCAACTCCTGCTTCGGTGAGTCTCAGGTGTGAATGTACCGGAGTGACACCAAAATGATTCTGTGACCCAGAGAAGTTCGGCGCCACAGGATTTTGTTGACTGGTTGCAGTTTGGTTAGGTTTAGGTACCAGAAGTAGGCTGATTAAAAAACCCATGTTTGGGTTTAGTCACAGAATATGACAGGTCACAGATTCTGGTGTTACATCGGCGCTACTCCCACAGGAGTCCAGGTGTTTCTGGGCCGAAGGTGAAGCCTCACCTGTTGTCCTCCAGCACAGCGCCTTCATTTAAAGTGTGGACAGCTTGTAAACACCCATTAGAAAAGTATATTACATATTTTAAAAAATGGAATAATTGATTTTAATTATTAAACTGATCAATCTTTATTCATTCAATTGATTTAAATTCACTTAAATTAAATCATCACGAAACTGATGATCCAGAATTACCTACAAAGTGAATTAATATTAAACTGATGGATGGATTAAGCAGAATTACATGAACCGAATCAGATGATATATTCAGTTTTATTTACTGTATATAGCCCCAATTCACAACAACTGATCTCATGTCACTTCTCATAGTTTAGCGAACTCTGTGCTGTTACAGAGACCCAACAGTTCCCACCAATGACATGTTCATGTTAAATCAGCAGCTGACAGATAAATGTTGTAGTAACAGGGCAGACTGGAGGCTGACAGGAGGCCTGGGGCCCCCCAGACCACTAGTTCTCTTTGTGTATGATCAAGAACTCTTGTAGCCTCAAACCAAACTCTCTGTTCAATTACTCTCCTTTTTCTCAAGATATTAGAGAAGAGTTAGAAAAACACAAACTATTGTTATTGAAATATTTTGAACTATTGTGTCTAAATACTTTCAATTCAGCTTTATTGGCATGAATGTAAAAAAATATTGCCACAGCTACAAATAAATTACACAAGAACAATCAGTTTCATACATTTCATTAAGTAAATAAAACAGTAAATGTGTGAAAAAATACAAAATATAAAAATAAAGTAAGTAAAGTAAATAAATATTAAAAATAAATAAGTAAAACAGGAAGTGTGTGTGTGTCACGGTTTTGTGGTGAAGGCAGGGTGGAGCAGGTTGGAGGACCCAAACACAGAGCGGAGCAGGTATAGTTCAGTGGTTTTAATATAACAAAAAGCGAGCACACTTACAAACAGAGTGGCTGATAGACTGAGTCCAAAAACCAGGGCTGTCCAACAGAAATACAAAATCCAATAACGGCAGGGAAACACGACGAGTGAGGCTGACGACACGAAACACACTGCTACACAGGGTGACAACATACAATGACCCAACAAAGACAAGACAGAAACACCAGGTATATATACACAGGGACTAACGAGCAGGGCGGGAGCAACACAGGTGAAAGACATGAGGCTAACGAGGCACAGGTAGGGGAAAACAGAGACAGACATGCAGAGGGATCACTGGGGTAACAGACATGACAAGGGTTACCAAACACTAGACGACAGACAAGACAGACCCCCAAAACCCAACATACTATAAGGCAGATACTAAACTCAAAAGTGCAACACAAAGAATGGCTGACCGGCAGAGCGTGACAGTGTGTGTGTATTATTAGACAAAAAAATAAAAATAAAAAAACAACTAAAAAATCAGAAATTTAAAAAAATAAGGGAACAGTTACTAAAATAATAAACAGTGAAAATAGTAATAATTTGAGATTATTTATTTAATATATTTATGAGTCTACTGCTGCAGCTTCAGTTGGTTATAGATGGTTTTTATTGGACATATAAAGGAGCAGCAGATGGAAGTCGTTCCTCTGAGCAGCTGTTCACATGCAGCCTGACAGCTGCAGTTATAATCTGGCTGAGATTATGTAAGGAAGCTTTCGGGCTCAGCTGCAGCTCGTTATTATCATTCTTTATGCCTGCGGGTTACCTTTAACCTCAGAGGAAGTTCAGTCAAACAGCTGAGAGCTGCAGCAAGAAATCTTTTGCTAAATGCTAACACCACAACGACTCCTTTTTACTTTATGTTGGATATGCTAACTGTTTGTCGCTACCAAAACTAGCTCAAACATCCATGTCTTGTTAGGCTAACAGTTCTCTGTTTCCTGTCTTTGTGCTAAGCTAGGCCAAACACTCCACGAACCAATACACTAAATGCACAGAAATGAAACTGTTATCATCAGAAATATATTGCTCTGGTGACTAACATGCTAACATGGAAGCTAAGTAACGTTTGCTCTCTAGCTGGTTAGCAAAAGAAGTTTGCGGTGTGTGGGTTATTAGAGCTTTGACGAACTTTGAAACAATTTCTACATAATGAGCCAGTTATCATGCTAGCTGCTATTAATATGTAAGTCGTCTCGTTTATTCCAGTTTTTGCTACGTTGACTGATTTCAGTGATGCTAAGCTAGGCTGAACACACTATGGTATAAGTTACCTACAAACAGCTACCATAACATTGGCTATGCTAACTGTTTAGCTAATATGGCATTCAGCTACAATTTTGGGTATGCTAACTGTTTGTCGATATTATGACCAGGTTTAAACACCTAGCATAATGTTAATCATGCTAGCTGTTTGTTGCTCTGCAAGCTAGCACATGCTTCCCGTCTTTGTGCTAATTAAGCTAGGCTAAACACACACACATTAAAACACTGGTTTTACTACCATTAACTGTTTTGTTGCTATCTGGCTAGCAGTTTCCCTCTGCTTCCAGTCTTTGTGCTAAGCTAGGCTACACACATCCTGAACGATGTTGAGCCGTCTCTTTAATCCTTTAATTTTTCTCTTCTCTCAAGGCAAAGACGCCTCTCAAAATAAATCAGTGACGTTAAATCAGGCGGACCTGTGTTGATTCCTCAGATCTGCTGATGCGGATCAGACCCTCCTGGAGGACGGTTCAAGACTGAAGGAGCTCTATAATGATGGAATTAGTGAGATTTGGGTCAGCAGTGATCAGTCTGCTGGAAATGACATGAACTCAGGATGTAGTTTGATTCTGCGGAGGATTTAATGAACATGTTTCCAAAAACGAACCTGTTAAATCTGCTCGTTAAGGTTTATTTAATTAAATCATATCTTGTTAAACGGAATCAGCCGACTGAGCTCAGGAAACAGATTTAAAAGTAAAATATCTGCACCTTTAAAATGATTTACTTTGAGACGAAGCTTAAACTGGCCCTGCGATGGGCTGGCGACCTGTCCAGGGTGTACCAGGGTGTTCGCCCAATGTCAGCTGGGATCGGCTCCGGCCCCCCGCGGCCCTGTACGCAGGATAAGAGGTTGACGATGGATGGATGGATGGACAAAGCTTAAACTAGAAAAACATTTTTAAATGTGGTGTCAGCAGTTAAATTAAGTTTTTATTATCAAATTCCAAGGCAGCATCGCTCTATGTGACGGTGTCCCAGGTGTCCCAGGTATCTCACTTCCTGTTTTGTCTCCATCAGGCATCGTGTCTCTGATCTCTCTGGCCGCCCTGTCCTACGACCGGTACAGCACCCTGATGGTGTACAACAAGCAGGTCTCGGACTACAGGAAGCCACTGCTGGCGGTGGGGGGTGCGTGGCTGTACTCCCTGCTGTGGACGGTGCCCCCCCTGCTGGGCTGGAGCAGCTACGGCCCCGAGGGGGCCGGGACCAGCTGCTCGGTGACGTGGACGGAGAGGTCGTTCGGCTCTCACTCGTACATCATCTGTCTGTTCGTCTTCTGTCTGGGCCTCCCCGTCCTCGTCATGGTCTACTGCTACGGCCGCCTGCTCTACGCCGTCAAACAGGTGGGTCACAGCGGCCAATCAGAGTTCTTTTTGGTTTGTAATGTTCATTTTAAGAGTCGTCCATCACTGAACTCTGATACAGGAGAAACATCACGACAGGCTGTATTTACCAGTAAAACTGGTTTGAAGTCAGGTCAGTAAGTGAAAGTGCTGCGACAGGTTAAACCGTCAGCGTCTGTTAATGTTAAAATGAATCGACTCATTTATATTTAGCTTGTAGATATCATTTATTATATTATTTTATTCAATATTATTTCGATTCTTTGGTATATTTAATTCTTATTATGATTTTATATGATTTCTTAAATAGTTCGTTTTACATTATTTATTATTTTTATTATTATTGTTTTTGACCAGTTTTAAATTGTTGGACATTTCTTCTGCATATTTCTTAATTCGCTTTATATTTATTTACACATTTTGTGTATTTTTATATTTATTTATTTATATTTACTTGTTTCCATTTGTTCTTTTTTTTATTGTCTTCTTTATTTTTCACTCACTTTTGTTTTATTTACTGTATGCTTGCTTATTTTTACATCTATTCTTTTTTAAAATCCATCCATATTATTTTAAGCCTTTTTTAAGTGTTTATATTTTGGACACAATAAATTAAGTGAAATCACTAGACTGCAACATGAAAACGTGAAATGTTTCTTCAAATCCAAACTTATCATGTTTAAATTCATATTTATCATATAATATTTGTTATATTTATATATATATAAGATGTTCTCCATCAGCAGATGCACTGATGACCTCTGGCTAAAAAAAACTTCACTTCCTGTTCTCTGTGTTGAGGATCAGTGAAGCGCCTGAGCCGACAGGTCACATGACCAGAGTCACGTTCCTCAGATTCACAGCAACAATAAACAGCTGAGAGAGAAACCTCCAGAGACGATGGAACCAAAACCAGATCCAGAACCTGTCTATATTCTATATTTAGGTTTCTGCTATTTTGTCGACTTTAAACATGTTTATTTTATAAAACGTTCTGATTTGTTCCACTTCTTCTTCTGTTTTGTCTCTCAGGTGGGTCGTATCAGGCACACGGCAGCTCGTCGCAGAGATTTTCACATCCTGTTCATGGTCATCACCACGGTGGTGTGTTACCTGGTCTGCTGGATGCCGTACGGCGTCGTTGCCATGATGGCCACCTTTGGACGGCCAGGGATCATCAGCCCCGTGGCCAGCGTCGTCCCGTCGCTCCTCGCCAAGAGCAGCACCGTCATTAACCCCGTCATCTACATCCTGATGAACAAACAGGTCAGTGACGTAGCGCTGCAACGGTTAGTCGATTATTTGGTTAGTTGGTCGAAAGAAAATTAATCTACAACTATTGTGATAATTGATTAAATCGTTTCAGGCATTTTTTTAAACAAAAATGTGTCAAATCTGCTGGTTTCATCATCTTAAATTGAGGAATTGCTGCTATTCTTTGTCATTTATGACGTCACTTTGGGCTCTGGAGAATCGTGATGAGCATTTTTTTTGACATTATGTAGACTTAACGATTAGTCATGAAAATAGTCGGCAGATTAGTCGATAATGAAAGTACTCGTTAGATTGCACACCTGTCGTCGGGCGTCAGACTGAAAAATTAAAATGTTATAGATGTTTTCACTTTTTATTCATGTAGAATACTCACAAACCACATGTGCTCTACAAGAGATGCAGATTGATTTGAAGAGTCTGCTCTCAATCAACTAAATCAGATGTGATGGATTAAATTTGCTCCAAGAAAAAAAATCTGATTTGAATTAAATTGTGTTAAAAGAATAAAGTCACAGTGAATTTGGCCCTTTGGCTCCTGGTCTATTTGAGAGAAATAAATTTAAATTTTTTATGCTGCTGATTTATTTATATGTCTGGGCTTGACAGCGTTTCAGTGGTTCGAACCTTAAATTCTCTCATGCAGAACACATTCTGGCAGCGTATCAAATCTTTTCTGATCTGCAGGGTCATTGAGGGGCCCGAGGGTCCATCTATCGGATTCCTGTCACAGCTGACTGGTTTACATAAACCAGATTCCTGCTGAAGACAGAAACCGTCCAACAGGGTTTCTGTCTTCAGCAGGAATCTGGTAACAATTTAACGAATACATTCAGTCCCAATTAACAGCATCTGATTAAATTAGATTCTGCCAGAAAAACAAATGAGAGTTAAGAATGACAAAACTAAATACAATTATGGCTTTTTGAGTTTTAACTTTAAGAAACAGGTTTTCCTGAAAGACATAAACAATAATAAAATTGTTCTAATAATTGTGATGTTTAGAGAAAGGGTGACATTAGTGAAATTATAATTCTGACAGCTAATCTCATGAGTTACAGGAAACTGCATCAAAGTCTGGTCATCAGGTCAGAATAATAACAAATTAGTTTCCAGGAGTCAAAACCGTGAGACAGTTTCTTAAAGTGACTTGTGACTTCTGTAAAATTAAAAATATGTCAAAATAATCAGATAGTAGTCAAACATTTTATTTAGTAAGTTTATTGAAAGTACATAAAACATCAATAGCATCATCGTAAAAACCCCAACCCAACAAAATATCTGTCCTGATTACATGGTAGTTGTCTAAGACAAATAAATTCAACATGCAATAAACAAACCAGAGTGTCATCTCCCGTTCCTTTTAAAGGTGCCATAGGATGGAAAACTGTATTTACCTTGGTATTAAAGTATTTCAGTCTCCATTGTTTCCTCCTTCATATGTTAATCTCTCACATGCAAAAGACTCTGGAAAAACGGACAATTGCCAACAAGCTCTAGATATGATGTATAATCTGGGCTCTTTAATGCCCCCAAATTTTCCATAAACCAGCTCACATTGCAGAGAAGTGGTCACTCGAGCTCATGGATCTGCAGATTCAGTTCAGTGTCTCACAGAAAGTTTTGTTATGGTTCTTAAGGAAAGTATTTTCTGTTTTTCCCTCTGATGTCCTCTGGCTGCTCTGCCTCAACTCTGTGTTTTATAAAGTTTCCTGAAGGACAGATAGCTTTACTTGTTGCTAACACTATAGTTAACGGTAGCTGCTGTTTTCAGGAGGCTCTGAACAAGCGGTCCAGAGTGTCTGTGCTAATCAGCAACCGGACAGCTAGCTGCACAGCTAACTGAGTAGCTACTGCTGATAGCAGTAGTTAGTAACCGGTAACATACAACAGAGAAGGGGAGCTAAAACTGAGTATTCATCCAGAGGATGAAAAATAATGTGTTTTTTAAACATAGCATGTAAATATTTTCTAGTAGAAACTGTAAAAACAAATATGAACATTGCTATGATAAAGGCGGATTTACGGAGCCGGAAAGAACAGATTTCATGTGAAGAAACTGATCTGCTCCTACAAGTGAAAGTTCCCGAGAAAGATCAATAATGCCACCAAAGCTCCATCAGGTGCAGAAGGCGTGGGAGGAGGTAGTGATGAGGGAGTCCACGTCTTCTGGAAGCAAAAGAACGGCCACATAATGCAATGACTCACAAACTAAGTCACTACATTACCCCCTCAGTTTGTTAAACCTGGATCATGACCCACACTGGACGACCCTGAACCCCCTCAGTTTGTTAAACCTGGATCATGACCCACCCTGGACGACCCTGAACCCCCTCAGTTTGTTAAACCTGGATCATGACCCACCCTGGACGACCCTGAACCCCCTCAGTTTGTTAAACCTGGATCATGACCCACCCTGGACAGTCCCGAACCCCCTCAGTTTGTTAAACCTGGATCATGACCCACCCTGGACGACCCTGAACCCCCTCAGTTTGTTAAACCTGGATCATGACCCACACTGGACGACCCTGAACCCCCTCAGTTTTCTAAACCTGGATCATGACCCACCCTGGGCGACCCTGAACCCCCTCAGTTTGTTAAACCTGGATCATGACCCACCCTGGACAGCGTCAAACGCCCTCAGTTTGTTAATTCTGGATCATGACCCACACTGGACAGTCCCGAACCCCCTCAGTTTGTTAAACCTGGATCATGACCCACACTGGACAGCGTCAAACGCCCTCAGTTTGTTAAACCTGGATCATGATCCACACTGGACAGTCCCGAACCCCCTCAGTTTGTTAATTCTGGATCATGACCCACACTGGATGGCGCTGAACCCCCTCAGTTTGTTAATTCTGGATCATGACCCACACTGGATGGCGCTGAACCCCGTCAGCGTGACCTTGCCCTTCCTCTTCAGCTGGTCTCGGTGGCCCTGGTTGATCCTCTGGATCAGCAGCTTCTCGTACAGCAGAGGGTGATAGGCCCCCAGTGTACAGGCGTCATCGTGGTACTGCTCGTAATAGTGACACAGGTCAGTTTGACGGACAGACGGGATGAATTCGTACACGCTGACCTCACGACACAATGACATCATCAACAGGATACCTGGAACACAGAGATGACATTGTGTCAATTTGTAAACAACAAGATTTCTTAATAAATATTTGAATAAACTAGTTTTTCTCAGTAAAAAATACTAAGAAATAAAACAAATGACGAAGATCAAAACTAACAAATACTTTAACTTTTGTCATGGCAACCCCATGTGCTGAGTGATAGAAAGCTCTAGAACAACATGAATGTTAAATGAAAGCATTTTCTTAGCTGATGTTTTGGGGTTAAAATGCTCCCTGTAAGGTCGTTGGTTCGAGTCCAGCTGTTATTTCAGTTCCTGTACAGGTTAGTTATTATTGAGAATGGATGTTTAACCGTTAATGTTCCTGTTTGGTCCTCAGTTCTACCGCTGCTTCCTGATCCTGTTCCACTGTAAACACCAGACATCGGAGAACGTTCAGTCCTCCATGCCCTCCAGGACCACCGTGGTCCAGCTCAACCGCAGAGTGTGTGACAGCAGCCCAGCGGCCACCGGCCTGGCGGTGCTCACCGGACCTGGTACAATCCACACGGATGGAACCCCGTGTCCAACAGAACCGACGCCACTGAGCCACCTGAACCCTCCTTATCCTGAATCCTCCTCCTGAGACATGTGATTGGACTAGAAACCCAAGGGGTGGGGCACAGTCCCGCCCCCACCTGTGTTGTGTGTGACAGTGGCTCCGCCTCCTGGAAACTCTTGATGTCACCCCAGGTGTGACCCCAGTGTGTTGGTGCAGTGATCGTATCACCTGAAAACCTCGAGGCTGTGATGCTCAACCAGCTGAGGTATGGAGGACAAACTGTGTCGCTTTCAAACTTCACTGTTTAGTAACTTGTAGGTGTAAACGGACAAGTGTAAAATACTTGATTATTAAGAGTATTACATCAGTGTACATGTAATTAACAGAGAATTACACACTAATCTATTGCTGGGGCAATTCGTCGACGTAATTGATTACATAATCGCTGTATCCGGTGTGGGATTCTCCCGGACAAGTTCCAGCTACAAGACGGCGCCTTCGACCGTCTAAAGTTTGGAGTATTTCAGACAGACACTCAACAACGTGCTGCTCCGTGAGCTCTGAACAGGAAACAGCTTCACTGCAGCACAGCTGCTGTCCACGAACACGTGAAACATACGCCGCAGCACTTTGTCTAGACGGCAGCACCGCAAATCGTGTTTCCTTTCTGTCGCCACACGAGCACGAGGACATCATCAGCACAAGGACACGTAGTGTTTCTTCATTGCCTTCATGTTAAAAGTAATTTCTGCCCCGCTGCGGTCATGGTAACGTAACGTTACACCGCGAGTCATGTAACGATCGGCTGTTTCATATTTTCTGTTTCTTTAACGGCCACGTATGAGCGAGAAAACAGCTGAATCTGATTACAGACAATCTGTGACTGTCTTTCAGGTGTTCACTGATGCAGAAATACATTTTATTATCATACTGCATTACTTAATAATGAAATGAATCCATGGCAGAAACATTTAGAGTTAAGTAAAGTAGCCTAATTAATGTCTGTTATTGTTATTATCACAACACATCAGTGACGTGGAAATTTGATTCATTTTAAGATTTGCTGCTATTGTCTTTATTCTAATGTGCTTCATCAGGATGACTGAATAAAATATAGATTTATTGATTAGGCATGTTTTTGATATTTATTTTGGTTTGTTAATCGAGTAACTTTTCTTTCCTTAGAACAAACAAAAATAATCGTTATATTAATCGACTTGAAAAATAATGTATAGCCCTACAGTAATGCTTACAGGAACATGTCAAGAGGCACCTGAAGGTGAATCACTAATTAACAGACCTGCTTCATCAGTGAACAAGGTGAAAATGTCTGAACATCACGATGCAGCTGTGAGGTGAAAACGTCACCAGTTTATTATTAATTCATTGAGTGATTAATCGTTTCTGTGCCTGAATAAAACGTGAATATTTTTCTATCGTCTCTGGTCTGTTGAATGTCAGCTGTTAATAAAGTTCTGTAAAATGAACTTGTCTGTTTCGTCTTTTATCTTGTTCTTATTGTATTTTAGAACTTTATTTTTATCCTAAACATGCTGTTTCCTCCTGTTGGACTATTTTACACTCACAATGTTTAAATATCTCTTATAGAGTGTAAAATAATTATTGTCTGTTATTTCTATTTTCTGCATGTAATTATATATTAAAGATAAAAACAAGTTTTATTTAATACATTTACAACGATAATTGTATTTACGTTAATGTTTTAATTTATCATAAGAACACCTTTATTGTACTTACAACAGAATTTATTGAGAGAATTGCTAAAAACAAAAGCTGGCAGTGGATTTAAATTTACATTGTGTGTAAAATAATTGAAATTCTATTATTTCTGATGTCATTTTCAGCCGTATCTATAACATTTAAAGATATTAAATTAAACACAGTGGTCTACACATTTTCTGTACTGTGTTGCTTTGCAAGCATTTTTTAAATAATACAATAACTGAATTAAATGAAAAATTACGGAAGCCACTATTTTTATTGACTAAGTTTTATTTTATTGTACTTCTGTGGTAGTTTTCTCTTTACAATCTTCAATATTTATTGTTTTTCTGTTAATTTTTTAATTTAATTAAACGATGCAAAAATAATAAATCTGAAATGTTAGTGAGATTTATATTTCAAATAACTTAAGTATTGTTTAAAAGAAATGTGACATTTTAATTTAACTTTAACATTTAATTAATACATTTTATTTGTGCTGTTTTTAATCATAGTTTAAAAAATATGTTAAAATCTAATGTAAAAATAAATGTAAACGTTAATTTAAAATATTGCAGTTCTCTCTTTTCTAATTTCCTTAATATTAATTTGAAATGTTAATAAATGGTTGTACTTGATGAAAGTGAAAGTACCTTTTCCTCAGTTGTATTGCTGTATTTTTTCTCAGTGTGTAATTTGTGTAGCAGTAGTGCGAGTAGCTGGTACCTGTGAACCCTGATGAGGGCGGGTTTGGTTGGATCTGGTCCTCAGTGTTGTCCTGGATCAGGTCCCACAGGTTCCAGATGAATTCTGGGTGGAGGACGTAAAATGGCTGCTCAGGTTGGCGGCGACGGCGTTCAACGTACCCCGAGAACAGATCGAAGTCCGGCTTCTGGAACCACTGAAGACAAACAACACGTCAGTCGGGGTTCCTGCTCCTCCTCCCTGTACACTGGGATCAGTCTGTTGACCCAGTCCCACCTGTAACTGATCCAGAACCCGGCAGCCAGGCTCCTGAGTTGTTCTACGAGTTGTTTCTCTGTGCCTATAAGTTGTTTATCAATAAGTGTTTCTTTTATTTATGATTTTAGCTTTACAGCACTTAGAAATTTGACTCGATAGATTGTGTTATTATTTACTGGACAAGTAAACAAACACATCACACCTGCGGGCTTCCTGTTATAATAAATACTCAGTTCTGAGTCATTTTAAATACCAGTTCAACACACGCCTGCCTCCAGTTGTTTCCTTTAATGACTTAAAGGAAGTCCAAGTAAAAAAAATACAGCTGGAACAACAAGTCAATTAATGAATTGGTTGACCTTTTTCATACATATTTGTTTATTCGGAGTCTTTTATAATAAAACATTAAATAAACTGAATCTTTGAGATGTTTGAGATCGTTCATTAATAAAAGTAATCATTGGTAGCAGCTCAAAGCTAAAGTTTGACCAAGTTACTTAGAAGAGTTCAAGAAAACAACAAAGATCACCTTCGTCAGGTTGGAGGAGTACTGAGCCGGGTCCCAGACCAGCAGAGCGACGTCCTGATACAACGAGCTGCTGTTGAACTGATGTTTGGGCCGAGCTACGATCTGATGAAGAGAGAAGAAGAAACAGTGTTGAATTTAAATGTTTATTCAGAATTATGAAAGAAGTCAAAGCTCTTAGTTTGATGGCCAGAACGGTCAGACACCTGGGAGTTGATGAGGCGGAAGGTGGTCTTGGTCCCCACGTCTCTCTCGAAGCCTTTGGTGGGAGCAGCGTTGAAGCGAAGCACTGCATCATGGGAATCTGAGTCAAACAGGAGAGGAACCGTTTAAACACATCAGCAGGTCAAAAAAACAACCTACACCTGAACTCACCTGACGGGGTCATTCAAGGTCATTCCAAATATTGTTATTATAATCCGGCACCTGACAAATCATCTCATCTAAAGGTCCACTTCTGGAGCCTTCGACCATATCTCACGGCCTTCATCAGCAATAACCAGAAGAAGTCCGTCTGCTGAGGAAGACAGTGGGCTGTGGCTGAAAGCTCCTGGACAAGTGAGTAAGTGGATCTTGAGTTCAATCACACCCTGATTATAAAACACACCTTAACTTGAATTCTTTATAAATATAAATCAGATCGGTGTAATCCCTTCAGTCACCACCAGATGGCAGCAACACCTCGTCACCAGAGTTTCACTTCCTGTTTCACAGAGTCACACCTCACCTGCAGCATCACCAGGTGAGTTTCACTGAAAAACATCGGGTGCTTTTTTTGGACTGTCTGTAAGGTGTTTAGAGAAGTTGTTAAAACATTTATATAATCGCTTTTCTTCCCTGTTGAGTTTGTAAACATTCTTTCATAAATCGCTAATAAATGCATGAAAGAAGCTCTGTTGTCGGACCTTACTTAAGCACCTGAATGCACCACGCAATGAAATGTTTCCAGGAGTTGATTTTGAAACAAAAATGAACTGAACTCAATGGAAGGAAATCAAAACACATTTTGTTCTTCGGCTCTTTTAATCTAGTGACACATCTGTTGGGGGTCCCGGCCCTCAGGTTGGACCCCCCTTGCCTTAACGTGGACTCACCGATCTCCCTCCCCAGTGATGAGTTGAGAATTGCTCCGGCTGATGTCACCACAGCGCAGGTCTGATACTGAGACGTCCGGAGCTCCTGCAGGGGCAGCGAAGGCACCAGCCGTTCCCAGCCAAGACTGGAGAACGGCTCCTCGGTCCCGTCTACAGTCCGGATCCTGGTTCTCCTCTTCAGCTCGCAGTACAACTGCAGACTGGACTTGCGGCCCCCCTTTGGCCCCCGGTACACCACCTGGTGCCTGTTGGAGCTCAGCTGGATCATTCGGATCTTCTGGAGATGAGGACTCAGCATCCCCGCTGTCAGATTCCCGGCCCATAGTCTCTGCAGGATCTTGATAGAACTGGACCTGTAGTAATCCTTAGACCTGGACCTGTAGTCAGTCCTCCTCCTCTTCCAGTTCTTCTCTGAGACTCCAGCAGGTTTCCGGGACCAGCGGCCAATCCTGGTCCCCCCATTAACGGAGGCCAGGCCGATTTCTGTCCTGGTGAGTCGAGACTCTGCAGCTGATCTGGACCTAAGCAGCAAGGAGGATCTGAGGTCCAGGACGTGAAAGAGCAGGGACAGGAAGAGGAAGAGCCAGACCAACAGAACCACCAGCAACCACTTCCTGTACAGCTTCATACTGGGTCACAGAGGAGGGTCACAGGGTCCGACCGGGAGAGCCGAGGGGGGGCGTCAGAGGTCAGACCTGAGGGAGACGACAGGAAACAGTTTCTGTAACAGCACGCAGGTAGTTCCAGTCAGACTGTCCGTGTTTCAGAGGTCGGACGCCTCTGAAGTGTGAACTGTCTTGCTCAGGTGATCAGTGGTTAGTGAAGCAGATGACAGACAGATATCCCGGGTGTGTCGGCTTCATAGGACGGGCCCCGGGTTTAATGAAAACGCTGACGGGGGCCACACACCCTGTTTCATTCAGTCTGGATCACAGCGAGTATGGAAGCTCATTATTTAGAGAAGCTTTCCTCTCAGAATCTAAATCCTGCTGGTCAACGGGTTTTGCCTTCACATTCAAGCCCCCGTCAGAATAAAACCTCTACACACCCTCATTTTAACAACACAGCTATGCGTTTGTTAGAGCCGCTGCACTAAAAAGTTGCTGCACTACAGTAATGTCAGTTTAAACTGTAGAAATCAGCGTGAAGCTCAGGACACGAAGGATCAGTGCTGCCCTGCAACATAACTCCTCTAACACTGGAGGTCATATGTTAATGTTTCTGATGGTGGTGCAGCTACAGGGTGTAGTTACACAACCCGTTCTCACTCCAAGGTCGTTACATTTGGACGCATGGTCGAGACCCCTTAGGCTACGTTCAGACTGCAGGCCGTAAAGCTCAACTCAAAGAAACGAGCAGGGAGTGAGTGCCCAGGTGAACAGCAGACACAGTGAAACAGGGAAGCAGGAGAAACCAACCGAGCGGAACAGAAATGCAAAACCACAAACAGAACACGGAGCAGACAAGGTAAAATCACAACAAACACAAGTACACAGACCAGGAGTAAAGACTAGGACATGAACTAAGCCACAGGACTAAGAACTAAGATCAGAAAACAGAATAAGACCAAACATAAATACTAAGGACAAGGAAAATAAACAGGGAGCACAAAACAAGACAGCGAGGATAAAAGAAAACCTAACCATGGACAAGGGATGCTAACACAGAGGAGGGAGTGAATAAATAAACACAGAGAACGACATGAACAGGAACTAACAATACAGACCAAAACGACAACAAGATCTGAGTCACGTATGAGCAAAAAACTCAGATTTGGTTCCCTTTGGCCTCAGAGTTCAGCGCAGAGGAAGTCCTGTAGTGTCACTTCTAAATGCTAAAAGCTGGAGTAAATAGCAGAAAGGTCAGAGTGAGGAGGTGGACGGTGGGCCACAAACCGAACTTTCGCCCAGGAGAAAAAAAACTCAACACTGGTTGTTTTTAGTGATCTTATGTAGGTTACGCAAGTAACGTTACTTAACTTACGTAAGTAAAGTCACCTAACTAGTTAATTTAACCCAAATCATACACCTAACCAAACTGCAATGTTTCACAGCAGTAAACACTAGTTTTATTTTGAAAGTCTAACAGGACGTTGCAGATTTATTGTTGATAATCTTACTTAATAATACTTAAGGGTACTCAGGGCGTTAAAAAGTGATGCCAAGGAGTCTGAGCAAGCCTCCATATGTGAGGAGTCGGGAGTGAGGATGTGTTGAGTTAGAAAGTTTTAAATGCTCTGGCTTTAAATTATTTGTTTCCTCTTCAGTTGCTGTCCTGCATTTGTCCCGTCAGAGTAAAACAGACATCAGTACGTAAGTCAAAGGAGAGGAAAGAGAGCCGGGACAGGAGCCATGTTGGCCCAGCTCTGACTTAAGGCTGCTCCTAAAGGTCCGAACAAAACGGGGCTCATGCGGGCTCATGCGGACTCATGCGGGCTCATGCGGACTCAGCGGACTCATGCGGGCTCAGCGGACTCATGCGGGCTCAGCGGACTCAGCAGACTCATGCGGGCTCAGCGGACTCATGCGGGCTCATGCGGACTCATGCGGGCTCAGCGGGCTCAGCGGACTCATGCGGACTCAGCGGACTCATGCGGGCTCAGCGGACTCAGCGGACTCATGCGGGCTCAGCGGACTCATGCGGGCTCAGCGGACTCATGCGGGCTCATGCGGACTCAGCGGACTCATGCAGACTCAGCGGACTCATGCAGACTCATGCAGACTCAGCGGACTCAGCGGACTCATGCGGACTCATGCGGACTCAGCGGGCTCAGCGGGCTCAGCGTTCGGTCCGTGTACCGGGCTGTGAGCGCAAGACTGTGTTTTACATCTATGGTCTTTTTAATGTGAAGAGGACTTTGTTTTGTAAACTACCTTGTAAAACAGCAACCTCAAAAAAAAAAAGATTAAATGCTTTCATGAAAAAAATATAACAATCACACAGATTTAATCAAACATATAATTTAAAAATATTTACAATTAGTATGATAGAATAAAACTACATAAAATAAACATTAAAAAAGACTTCATATTTAATTTCTTGTACCATGTTGTTGCTGCACTTCTGCTCCGCACTCAAACACCAGCTCGGCCTCCTGTGAACCAAACTTCATGTAAAGTTTGAGCATTTTAACAACGTGTGATCTCTGGCTGTGAGCTGCTTCACCTTACCTGTCACAGGTGTGAGGAGCCTGTCAGGACAGCGTTCTCTTCCCGCTGACTTCACCCTGCAGGATCAATCGGCCCTGCCACGGCTTGTCTTCCCAGAAGCCCCTGCTTCATGTTAGACACCGAGCCCAGAGTTTGGTTTAGTGTAAGAGGAAGTAAAGTTTCCTTTTATTCTCTGCCGGGGGGGGGAGGTGGAGTACCAGCTGCGTTCTGATTGGCTGCCTCAGTCTCTTTGTTTCAGGCTCTGACGGGCTGTTACCATGACGACCACAGTACTGATGGAGGCCTGTGTATGTGTGTCAGAGGATAATGGTGCGTTCAGGTCACGCCGCAAAGGCCGTAAACACGAGTCGCAGAGGGAGAAGACTTCCCAATGAGGGGTTAACGAGGTCTGAATGCTGGATCTGATCCCAGACCGACTCGTGGGAAACCTCCCAGACCTGACAGGCATACAGAGAGTCTTAAAGAGGGCCGAGGACTGAGACTGCGCTGATAATACCACAAATTAAAATATCCTACGTTAAGCTGTTTAATCACAAGCTGCAGACTGGACGTCTACTCGTCGTCATCAACACGTGTTTTTAGGAACTAATTTCAAATTCTTCTTTAAACTCAAGCTTCTTCTTGGAAAGTTACTGAACTCACAAAAGTTAACTTTCATTTATTACAGGAGGAAAAAGTAGAAGAGCTGAAATCAACTGTTGTTTATGTTTTCATGCAATGAAACGTCACATCTTTGCTCCATATCCTGTATGAGGTCACGTCCTGTTCCTGTTCAATGTTTACCTGGGCTGACAAAACGTAGCAAAACATGGCCCCTTGAACACCTTGTTGTGTACACAAGTGTACAAAGTCGGCCCTGCTGATTGGGTAACACCTCAGCTCTCAGCAAGCTGATGCAGGTACAATGTGTCCATTTTTATTCCCCGCCCCTGCAGCTCACATCAGATCACATCAGCGATCAGCTGCAGTCAACTCCAACGGACCTAATTACACATCTGTGAAGTTTCAGAAGGTTTTTTTCCCCACCTGCTGCCACAAGGGAAAACTCCAGGCTAAAATCATTCATCAACGATCATTTCATCCAGTCATCAATCAAAATGAAGAACCAATAAAGTACATATAAAACAAACAAAGCAGAACCTGAGCCTCTGGCCTTCTCCTGTCAGTCCACACAACCCCAACCAAACAAATTAATCTGAGGTGTGGTTATTTCTGAAAGGTTAACAAAATCAATTTAGTTCATACAGCACAAAACAAAAAGAGGATTTAGAAAAAGAAAGAAGTTTGTTAAACTTACAGTCTGTCGGTCGGCCTGAGAGTCCAGTCCGGGAGGACTGACCGGCCTCCTCTTTTCACATCACGCTGAGATCCAGAACATTCAGGTGGACGATGAAAAACTGTTTGCAAGGGATTGAAAACAACCTTCCTATTTTCTGTTTTCCCTGCTGCTCCCCTCCAACAGTGAGCCAAACAGGTGTGTACTGAAATCCAGGATGTAGGCCTACACTGCAGTACTACATATAAAACACACTCCTGTACAGCTGACATAAAATTATCTTTGAATAATCAGCTGATGTTCTTGTTGTTTTTAATGGTAACTGTTAATAATGTTTCCTGTTAATTAATAATGATTAATTATTCGAGCTTTTGATGATCATTTTAGTTTTGAGTCATTTGGTACGTCAGAATAATTACTAATGTAATGAATTAAAACACGATTAAACTGATTTAAGTGCCTCTGCTGCCTGATTGAGTGGTTGAATGTTTAGGATCTATTTTCCTGTTTTTATTCTATTTAATGTTATAATGTACATCACTGATGTTAAAGTATTTAAATGTACTCAGTGGGAACCTGATTAACCCTTGTGTTATCTTCGGCTCAAATTTGACCCGTTTTGAAATTCTTTTGTATGAAAAATATGGTTTTATTTCATGAAATTACACCAAAATAACTTGGGTGCTTCCACAGTACGCTCTAAACAAACAAACAAAATGATCACTACTTTCACTGAATTGTGGGTATTTTATTCAAATGTGTTCCATATTTGGTCTTCCCGTGTTGCAAAAGGGTCAATAAGTCACGGTGTTTTGGTTTTCAGCAGATGAAGTCCTGCGACTTCAAAGATACAAAACCTCTAAGCTACAAAACCTCTAAGCTACAGTACATGTACACTTGTTCTTTTCACACCTTTGAAATGCCTTTCAAAACAAAAACAGCTTATAAAGTCTGAGCTTTTGCAGCCTTTTACCCATTTTAGTCTGAGATGCAGACGGGGGAAGCACAATGAAGAGATGCTATAATTTGACAGAGGCTCTTGAATTACTTTGGAACCCTGATGAGGAGCTGAGAGACCAGGAGGAATCTGAAGAAGAAGAAGAGGATGTATCAGAGGAAGAGGACAGTTGCGAAGAAGATGAGAATAATGCTTCAACAGATGAGGAAGAATCAACTGATGAGGAAGAGGAACCTCAGATGGAGTGTTTCCAGTCAAAATATGGAAGTTTGCTGTGGTCTTCCATCCCTCCTAGTGACAGACGTCACATGTTGGTAGCAGAGAGAGAGAGGAGCCCCAGGGGTCCAACAAGGTACGCAGTGGCTCGCGTTGATAGTATAATGTCTGCTTTTCAACTGTTTCTGCCAAATCAAGTTGAAAAAATTGTGCTGAACATTTTTCGACCACTCAAAGCGCATTCACACACATTCATACACTGAGCCTAAGTGCTGAAACGGAAACTAACATTCACACACATTCATACACTGAGCCTAAGTGCTGAAACGGAAACTAACATTCACACACATTCACTTGCACTGGCGGAACAGCCGCCAGGGGCAAATCGGGGTTCAGTATTTTGCCCAAGGACACTTCGACACGCAACCAGGGATTGAACCGCCGACCTTCCGATTAACGTCCAACCCGCTCTACCTCCTGAGCCACAGCCAAGAAATCCAGACAGATGGACCCTCTACCTCCGCAGCAGCTCCTACTAACCCAGCTGCAAGGAAGAGGTGCCGATTCTGCACTGGCAAGAGAGATCTCAAAACCTGCATCACTTGCCAAAATTGCAAACATTTGCAAAAAACATGCCATTACCACCACACACTGCCTGTCATGCAAATTATAGCACATTCACACAGAGACACACACCTGCACTTACACATGTAAGTAATAAACATGTATATTATACAAGTTTTGAAATGTTGAAACTAAAGTTTTAAGTTTTAGAAATAAATGTTGACTGTTCTATGTAAATGAATTTATTTAGCTCTTTGTTTACTCTGTTATTTGTGAATAAAATTCCATCAAATATTGACCTAGGAATATATATCAGTCTGTGATTATCCAAAATATATATAATAATAATTTCTGCTGGTTTCCTAAAAAAATTTAAAATGTAATGTAAATGAGGTTTATTGAAGTGTAAAATGAATTGGTGATGAGCTGGAATAAAGTTTGCTGACATTGTGTAACACAGAATTGGGTGATCATTTTTTACATTATGCTTTAGAAACAGGCAAACCAGACCGGGTCAGTTTTGACCCATAAGGACAACAGGTGTGTATATGTGCTACCATTAAAAATAATGCAATGCTTCTAAAACAGTATCCTGACTCAACTTTGACATATACCAGTCTGTGATAGTCCATCAACATATAGTCCTCTCATTTATACTATTAGTCAAGATAACTTAGAGTTTCTGCATTTTTTAACTAAAAAATAAGATAAATGAGATTGATTGACCCTGAATTCCAAGAAGAAGTGTAAAAATAGTGGTAATGAGTTAGAATGGAGTTGGCTAAGAAGGTGTAACACAGAATTGGGTGATAAGTTAAACTGGATGCTTTAAAACCAGATACAGCAGAGTAGTACAGGTCAGCAGAAATGTTCCATCTCACTGTGGTACACATGTTACAGCTTGCCCGACTCAAAACTGGTTTCTTTGGAACTGACTTTGTTGGTGCCTTCAGACCAGTCAGGCTGCATGCTTGAATGACAAAGTTTTGATTGTGAAACACCAGCCTGCAGGATGATTATGGGTGCAGTCACCATAATATTTGCCGGTCTCTTTTTACAGACAGAATTTGACCAGATTCCAGCAAGCTGAATCACAGAAACAAGGTGAGTGAGTCTGATGTTTATACCTTTGAAAAAAATGATGGGAATCACAGCTCTCTGGAGGGAGCCAGAGTCTGAGTGTTACTAGGTTTATCTGCAAAATTATCACTAGGATAGTGGTAGGGTATATTTGAATTTGGATTCAAACTCATAATTCCAGTTTGCTTGTGTGGACCATATTTGTCAGTTCTAAATTACTCTTTTTGACGCAATATCTGTCTGCTTTGTCAGTGAATTTACTAGATTGGCTAACTTTCCGTCACCTCTTCCTCTGTGACTTGCTGCTTCTTGCTGGTCACATAAAAGGGAGTAGGTTTAGAGCAGCCAGTGAATATTGGACACAACGATAAAAGGAACGGCTCTAGTATGACATGGTTTTTTATTTGGAAATGAATGTGGGGTTGATGACCTGTCCGAGGCCTCCTATGTAAGAGGATCCTTCATATCATGGTGAGCTGTAGTTCACACTCAAGACAAGGGGTGACCCTGAATTATCGAAGTTGCAATGCTTTGATTGAAGTAGCCTGATTCAAATCTTTGAATCTGTCATCTGACAGTATTTTATTGTAGAAAAACATTTTGGATTTTACTGTAATTTAAAGGCGTAAATGGTAGCTTTTGCTGCCAGACTGTTTAAATTTAAAAAAAAATCTTTACAATGCACAATATCAGCAGATCAATTACTTCTGTGCTTTGAGTCGTCTGTAAAACAACTCAATTACAAACTGAAGTGGTGCCAATAAACCAAACCTGTTTTCTTCAAGAAGAGGTTGTTTAGCTTGTCTTTAGCCGTGGAATGCAGGAATGCTAGTTTTCAGGTCTCAGTTTAATGCCTGTGGCTGGTTTGAGAAGAGGAGGAGGAAAAGAGGGGATGAAGGGGGGAGAAAAGGAGAATGGAGGAAGTAGAGGAGGTGTAAACCAATGACTCTTCACTACTCTCCAGTGGTCACAGTGAGTGAGTGAGAAACTCCAGTGAGGTTGTGATGTATCAGATCAGTCCAATTGACTGTAGCAGCCAATCAATAACAGATATCCACAATTCAATTTTATTTATATTGCGCAAATATATAACAACAGTTAACTCATTGCACCGTTAATATGGAGTAGGTCCAGAACGTAATCTTTATATTTATTATTAACAGAGACCGAACAATTCCCACCATGAGTAAGCACTTGGTGACACAGGCAAGGAAACACTTCCTTTTAGGTTGACAAACGTTGAACAGAACTGTGACTCAAGGTCTTGAACTAAAATATCCAACGAAGGTTAAAGTCAAGGGCAACTGGACTTGGTTGAAGATACTGGAAGACGTTTCGTCCCTCATCCAAAGGACTTCTTCAGTTCTGACTGACTGGCAGGGAAACTCAGCTATTTAACCTCAGTGGGGTCGTTATCCCGGGTCATCGATACCGCTGGTTCGTTAGTGTTCCTGGTTGCTGTGACGACAGTCGTTGAACTAAAATAGTTAAGTGAAGTCGTAATGTTATTTGGATTACTTGAGTGTCACATGGGTACCGGTCTCCTGGGTGAAAGTTTGGTTTCGGGGCCCACCAATCCACGCCAACCACCTCAGATTTTTCTGTTAAATGACGCTTCAGGGCTTCCCAGAGTGCGTTGAACTATGACCATAAGGAGCTCCCCAGTGTGTTACAAAGGGTAAGTGGTTCAAGAGAAATCCAACACCAGAACAATACAATGATATAGAGCAAGAAATGACAGCAAGTAATGTAACTAACGTTGTGGGTAAGCAGCTGGCATTAAGCAAACTTGCACAGAGGATGAGAATCGTCCAAGAGCCAGAACACCAGCTCCAGACAGCGATACTCACAATTCTCCTGCTACTGATGCTAACATCACAACTACATGTCTTGGTAAACTAGAAAATAAGCTGAATTTACCAAAAAGATGTGTATTGCATTAGAATCACTGGCCTCACCTTTAAAGTTTCATGATGATTTAATCTTTCTTGTGAAGTGTTGCTTGGTGTTGCTCTTTAATTAAAATAAGTGTAAGCGGTATGCCACTTCAAATCATAATAAGGTCCAGCCAACAGAGCAGCAGCAGGAGCTTTGACTGGCCAGACTCTGCACACAAATACTTTAAACTACAAACACGGCTCCCGTGTCGGCCAATCAGAACTCCTACTGCTGCTGTGATACATTAGCATTACAGTTTCCTTCAGATCTAACAAGTTGATTGATTTTGCCAGGGAGCCACAATGACAGCAGTGGACCTTTTGAACGCTCTGGAGGATTTAAGAGAGGAGGAATTCACAAAGTTCAAATGGTATCTGAGGCAGCGTCACTTCCTGGAAACCTACCCAACCATTAAAGAGTCCAAGCTGGAGACTGCAGACAGGTTGAAAACCGTAAATCTGATGGTGAATGTCTATAAACGTCATGGAGCTCTGAAGGTGACCAAGAAGGTTTTAGAGGAGATACCCAGGAACGACCTGGTGCAGAGTCTGCCAGACACCAGGTCACGACTAGAAGGTTAGTATTTTATTTTTTTCAACTTTTGTATTCTAAGGTAAAAAGAGCATGTTGACACGACAACACAATACTTGTAAAGGACCAGGGTGTCTCAGTTCATTCACCACAGAATAAAATTTTAGGCCTGAACACGTTATTATGACAGAAGGTTTAAGTTATCAATGCTGTTTGAGAGTACAGAAGCATGATGGCGCTGCCTGATAATAAAAAAAAGAAGTATATAGATATACAGTCACAGTGTGTGAACCCTTTAGAATTACCGGGATTTCTGCATTAATTGGATCTGATCTCCATCTAAGTCACAATAGAAAAACAGTCTGCCTAAAACTAATACCACACTAATGACTTCTTCAAAAGCTAATTGGAGTCAGCAGTCAGCCAACCTGGAGTCCAATCAATGAGACGAGATTGGAAGTGTTGGTTACAGCTGCCCTGCCCTATGAAAAACACACACCAATTTTGAATTTGCTATTCTCATGAAGCATTGCCTGATGTGAACCATGCCTCGAACAAAAGAGGTCTCAGACCTAAGATTAAGAATTGAAGCTGGAAAGGGTAACAAAAGCATCTCTGAAAGCCTTGATTTCCATCAGTCAACGGTAAGACGAACTGTCTGGAACTGTTTGGAAGAAACAAAAAATGTGCGGAGGGAAAAAAAGCACAGCACACCAACATCGAAACCTCATCCCAACTGTGAAGTATGGCGGATGCGGGAGATTATATGGCCATCTGTCCGCCAACTGAAGCTGGGTGATGTAACAGGACAACGACCCAAAGCACAGTAGTAAATCAACCACAGAATAGCTTCAGCAGAAGAACATACAGTGGGTACGGAAAGTATTCAGACCCCTTTAAATTTTTCACTCTTTGTTTCATTGCAGCCATTTTCCAAAAATCAAAAAAGTTCATTTCTCAGTAATGTACACTCAGCACCCCATCTTGACAGAAAAAAACAGAAATGTAGAAATTTTTGCAAATTTATTAAAAAAGAAAAACTGAAATATCACATGGTCATAAGTATTCAGACCCTTTGTTCAGTATTTAGTAGAAGCACCCTTTTGATCTAATACAGCCATGAGTCGTTTTGGGAAAGATGCAACAAGTTTTTCACATCTGGATTTGGGTATCCTCTGCCATTCCTCCTTGCAGATCCTCTCCAGTTTAAAGGGGTCTGAATACTTTCCGTACCCACTGTATGCTTCCTGGAGTGGCCCAGTAAGAGTCCTTACCTCAACCCAATTGAGATCAGTGTTGGGCAAGTTACTCCGAAATTGTAATAAGTTACTAGTTATTACTCCTTAAAAAAAGTAATAATATTACTTTACTTTTTACTGGGTGACAAAAGTAACTAGTTACATTACTATATTTACTATATTACTTTCACTATCACCCCCTCCCCTTCCACCAAAGAAAGCAGTATATCCCGACTTCCTACATTTAACTAACAGCTAATAGCATATTCATAACAGCAGCAAGGAGTATGGTTTTTACAAAACATATAAAGTTTCTTAACAAAATTCCTCCTGACCATTACAATAGATAATCATTTGTATGGTATTAGTTTAAGCAGACTGTGTTTGTCTGTTATTGTGACTTTGAGAAAGATCAGATCCAATTTTATGACCAATTTATGCAGAAATCCAGGTAATTCCAAAGGGTTCACATAGTTTCCCCCTGCTGCTATATATATCTAGATCCAGTCCTGCTCACCATTATGGGCACCCCTCCATTTTTTGCATAACCACTACAATTTCTTCATAAATAAATACAAATGTACCAAATTTATATTATCAGGATACTTTAATTGGAGGTCCAACGTAATTTAACAAAGAAATTTATTTTTTCAACTTGCATATTGTAATTTCAAAGAAAAAACAGCATGTGTAGCAATAATGGTACACCTCTTTAATATTTGGTTGCACACCCATTGGCAGTGATGACAGCCTCCAAACATTTCTTGTAGCCATCTATAATCTTCTTGCACTTCTCAGCTGGTATTTTTATTCTTCCTTTGCAAATTGCTCGAGCTCTTGAACGTTTGCAGGTTTCTTTTCCCCAATTGTAGATTTCAGCTCATACCAAAGATTTTCAATTGAATTGAGATCAGGACTCAGGGTTGTTGGCCATTTTAAAATAATCCATTTTTTCCTTTTCAACCATTCATGTGTGCTTTCGGATGTGTGCTTTGGGTCTTTTGTCTTGCTGGAGGACCTATGATCTTCCATTTTTTTTCTTTGGGGAATTTGACGCTGGTCTTACATTGCTCTCAATGTACATCCACAGATCAGCAAAAAACAGACACAGACTACAGTGAGATGGATCTGCAGTGATATTTCCTGCCCATTTCCTGACTCTGGACATGTCCAGTCCTGACTGTCCTTTGTAGTCTGTTTCACTATCCTCTTTGGTGGAAGATCCAAACCAGACAGTGATGGGTGAGAACACACTGAATAAAGGCTTTGTAGAAGTGGATCAGCAGCTGCTTAGTCAGATTGAGCTTTCTGTGCTGACACAGGAAGTACATCCTCTGCTGAGCCTTCTTGATGATGTTGTCAGTGTTGAACTCCCACTTCAGGTCCCAGAAACCTGAAGGATTCCACAGCAGACACAGGACTGTTGAGTATGATGCGTGAGTGATTGGGGGCAGAGTAGGGGGCTCTTCCTAAAGTCCACTGGCATCTATACAGCTTTGAGCGTGTTAAGCTCCAGGTTGTTCTGACTGCAATATTGGACAGCATCCTCCTCTCTGACACCTCCCGACAGAAAGTCCAGTGTCTTGCTCAGGGACATTTTGGTGTTTCACAGTGTGTCATCACCCTTCCTAATACATCCAACCACAGCAGAGTCATCAGAAAACTTATGAAGATGGCAAGACTCTGTGTGGTAGTTGAAGTCAGTGGTGTGGATGATGAATAGGAAGGGAGATAGGACTGTCCCCTGCAGGGCCCCAGTGTTGCTGACCACGCTGTCTGACACACAGTGTTGCAGGTGCACATACTGTGGTCTGCCAGTCAGGTAGTCAACAATCCAGGACACAAGGGGAACCGTGGGGAGACTACATCGACTAATTGTCCGGGTGCAGGATTTGATGTTGTCCAGCCCCTGTGTTGCTTCCTGACAGTCAAGTTTGTGATCCACTGACAGGCGGAGGCTGGCACAGTGTGCTGGGTGAGCTTGGTGTAAAGGATGTGTGGGATGATGGTGTTGAACGCCATGCCGTAGTCCACTAACAGGATCCTTGCATTTGTCCCTGCAGAGTCAAGGTGTTTCAGGATGTTACGCAGTCTTTCAAAGGACTTCATGACTCCTGATGTCAGCGTAACATGCCCATAGTCATCGATCCTTAGATGGAGGGTTTTTTGGGGACTGGAATAATTGTGGATCGTTTAAAGCAGGAGGGAACTTTACAAAGTTTTAGTGATCTGTTGAAGATCCAAACAGATGTTTAGACAGGATGTTCTTTGGAGCCTTCCTGATCTTCTGTTTCTGAAATAGCTGACACACAACCTCTTCACAGTTCCTAACTGCAGGTGGATGGTCAGTGGCAGGGTTTGCAGGGTGTACCTTTCCACAAAGACATCTTGGTCTGACGAAGCTGCCTGAGTTTTGCTGTAAACCAGGGTTCGTGGCTGTATGTGCACACACACACATGTCCTCACAAAAAGCTGTCACATTGTCAGTGAGTTTGTGGCTGAAGGCTCAAAAACACATCAATCAGTGATGATCAAAGCCAGCCTGTTGTTCCATTTTTGTCTCAGTGGTTCATTTTAATACAATCTTGACCACAGGCTTGGTAGATTTTTTTTCTGCCTGTAGGTTGGGATAAGATAATGACAACAATGAGCAGGGGGTCTGGATTTTTATTCTCCAGATTAGTTATCTGGTCTGCTAGGTTTAGTAAGAACGTATTAACACAGGCCTCAGGTGGGATGTAAACACCGACTAGAATAAATGAGGAAACCTTGTAAAAAATAGAGAGCTCCAACTAACAAATCCAGGAGTATAGGTAGTGGAAAGTCCAATGTTTAAGAGCTGTTCTCTGGTAAATGTGACCTCTGAGGGTTAGAAGTCCCAAAAGATAAAATTTAGTTTTTACTTCTGATAAAACCTGTAAGTGTATGTGAGTTTTACTCTCTCTGTGAGACATTCTGACTTCATTATAACTGAGTGGAAGCAAAGACAGGACAACGTGATGAAATTTAGTGGAACCAGGTCTTACGTACTTTACTTGTCCACCTTACTGTCCCTACATTCATCATTCTTAGACAGGTATGACTGTAAAAGGTGTTCAGCTTCATTCTGTATTATGAAGGTCATAGTTTGCTTTTTTATGAATGCTATAGAAACTATGAGCATGTATAGAATCAGAGGCAGCACCCTTCTTTACTGACAAAAGTAGCTTCAGGCCGAAGGGGAGGCAAAGTTTGGGGGCAGATAAAGTTAATACAAAGATGAGACTGGTTCATGAAGACACACTAACTGCCAGCCCTGATGATCTTTGTTGTGTGTTCATTCAGGACCTCCTGCTGCAGTTTGTCAGCGTAAACTTAAATCTAAGCTGAAGAAGAAGTTCCATTGTGTGTTTGAGGGGATTCCTAAAGCAGGAAACCCAACCCTTCTGAACCAGATCTACACAGAGCTCTACATCACAGAGGGAGGGACTGCAGAGGTCAATGATGAACATGAGGTCAGACAGATTGAAACAGCATCCAGGAAACCAGCAGGCCAGCAGAATCATCTCCCACATCAAGACATCACGAAGCCTCCACATCATGTGCCACATCCCAGTCTTCTGCTGGATCACTGCTACAGTTCTGGAGGAGGTGTTGAAGACCAGAGAGGGAGCAGAGCTGCCCAAGACCCTGACTGAGATGTACATCCACTTCCTGGTGGTTCAGTCCAAACTGAAGAACATCAAGTATGATGGAGGAGCTGAGACAGATTCACACTGGAGTCCAGAGAGCAGGATGATGATTGGGTCTCTGGGAAAACTGGCTTTTGAGCAGCTGCAGAAAGGCAACCTGATCTTCTATGAATCAGACCTGACAGAGTGTGGCATCGATATCAGAGCAGCCTCAGTGTACTCAGGAGTGTTCACACAGATCTTTAAAGAGGAGAGAGGGCTGTACCAGGACAAGGTCTTCTGCTTCGTCCATCTGAGCGTTCAGGAGTTTCTGGCTGCTCTCCATGTCCATCTGACCTTCATCAACTCTGGTGTCAATCTGCTGGCAGAAGAACAATCAACCTCCCAGAAGTCTGAAACAAGAAAAGATGAATCTGCAGTGATACAGTTCTACCAGAGTGCTGTGGACAAGGCCTTACAGAGCCCAAATGGACACCTGGACTTGTTCCTCCGCTTCCTCCCGGGACTTTCACTGCAGACCAATCAGACTCTCCTACGAGGCCTGCTGACACAGACAGGAAGTGGCTCAGAAACCAGTCCGGTAACAGTTGAGTACATCAAGAAGAAGATCGAAGAGACTCCCTCTGCAGAGAAAAGCATCAATCTGTTCCACTGTCTGAATGAACTGAATGATCGTTCTCTAGTGGATCAGATCCAACAGTCCCTGAGTTCAGGAAGTCTCTCCACAGATAAACTCTCTCCTGCTCAGTGGTCAGCTCTGGTCTTCATCTTACTGTCATCAGAAAAAGATCTGGATGTGTTTGACCTGAAGAAATACTCTCCTTCAGAGGAGGCTCTTCTGAGGCTGCTGCCAGTGGTCAAAGCATCCAAGAAAGCTCTGTAAGTGGGATTTATTCGTCAATAAATACTCTGCTATCTTTCAACTGGAGAAAAAATAACTGTCCTTCCGTTGTCTCTAAGTCTATGTAACCTCACAGAGAGAAGCTGTCATCATGTGTGGCCCGTATTTTGTTCTAATTGAAATTCACATATTGTTCAGCATAAAATATGAACTTTCACAAGGATGGAGCACCATATTTATACTTTGAGATCATGTCATTTTAATCAACCAGTAGGTTGTCTGTTTATTCCTGATTTAGTCATGATTAGTTGCCACATCTCAAACATGTTTAAAACAAGACAGCAAAGAAGAGATTTATTTTGTCACCAAAATCTCAAACTCAATATATTAACTCAAATGTTGATTGTCTTCTTATTGATTATTTCCTCTCCAGACTGAGTGGCTGTAACCTCTCAGAGAGAAGCTGTGAAGCTCTGTCGTCAGTTCTCAGCTCCCATTCCTCTAGTTTGAGAGAGTTGGACTTGAGTAACAACAACCTGCAGGATTCAGGAGTGATGCTACTGTCTTCTGGACTGCACTGTGCGGGTAGTAAACTGGGAACTCTCAGGTTAGCATGTGGTGAGAAGACATTATATACAGTTTTTTATATCACCAAAATCTCAAACATTTTAAAACAAATTTTATTTGTCTTCTTGTTGATTATTTCCTCTCCAGACTGAGTGGCTGTAACCTCTCAGAGAGAGGCTGTGAAGCTCTGTTGTCAGTTCTCAGCACCCAATCCTCTAGTCTGAGAGAGTTGGACTTGAGTAACAACAATCTGCAGGATTCAGGAGTGAAGTTGTTGTCTGCTGGACTGGGGAGTCCACACTGTACACTGGAAACCCTGAGGTTGGGGTTCATCAACCCACTGAGTTGATGACCATCTAAAATCTGATTTACTTTTGTAGCACAAACATGTGCAGGATTGTGTCTGCCGATATGATTTGTCAAGGACCTTTACCTAAACTGTGACAGAAATTTCTTGACTTCAAGGAATCCCATGAGGATGTTTCATGATTTTCTCTAGTTTGTTCTTTTGTTGATGAATTACTAAACATCACAAATTATTCTAAAAAAAACAAAAATAACCTACCCCATCTTCTTCTCAGAGGGTTCCTGTGTTTGTTGGTTTGTATGGTTGCAGGCTGTCAGGCTGTCTGATCACAGAGGAAGGCTGTACTTCTCTGGCCTCAGCTCTAAACTCCAACCCCTCCCATCTGAGAGAGCTGGACCTGAGCTACAATCATCCAGGACACTCAGGAGTGGGGCTGCTGTCTGCTGGACTGGATGATCCACACTGGAAACTGGACACTCTCAGGTATGAAGAGACCACTGCAACCACAGACAGTCAGTCTAATAGAGGATCTCTTTTGGTTAATGGTGGATATGAGTGTTATATGAACAATCACACACGTAGGAAACATTTTTCCTTTGCTCAGAACAGAAACACTCGTTGAACATAAAAATTAGATCTTTGTGTCAGAGATGGGGACAAAAGTTTGAGACTCAGACTTGAGTCGCACTTAAGTCGCACACACAGTGACTTCAGACTTGACTTGAGACTCATCCTCAAAAGACTTCAGATTTGACTCGGACGGGACTGGTGAACAATGTTTATTTTTAGGAAATGTCTGATAAGCTAGCAGTTATTCCCCTCCCTGCATTACATATAATCTACTTATGTAACACATACAATGCAAAAACTAAAATCTTGGTAAGATTAATTATCTTAATTGAAGGCAAAATATACTTGTTTTTTGTCCAACAAGATATTTCTTTTTACCAGGCGACTTTTATGTTAGAGAATTTCACCTGTTTCAAGTTTTTTTTGTCCTTAAGTAGCAAGTGAAATATTATTGTTCTGTTGGCAGATAATTTAGCTTATTTTAAGTAATATTTCCCCCATTTTAATGCTTTTTTTCTTGTTGAGAGCTCAGTTTTTGCAGTGTACTACTAATCTGATGATGGAGCTGTGGATAAGACACATGCCTTTTGTGTGAGAGACCTGGGTTCAAGTCCACTGTGTCCATGAGTAAGACAATGAACTGTCATGGTTTTCAGAATGATTGCAGAACCAAAATGCAGAAATAAACCTAAGATCCATGACAGACAGGTACAAGGTGAGCAAAATAGAACCTGTGAATGAACAATGAAATAATCAAGGCTAAACAGAGAACACAAGATAAGGAACAAAACTCCAACAGAAAACATAGACCAACTGTTACACAGACCGAGGTAGGGAACAGCTTACTACCCTGGGTGGGGTAGTAAGGTACGATGAGCTCTTTAAGATAAGATGATGCCTGACCATTAAAGCTTTGTGGGTGAGAAGAAGGATTTTAAATTCTATTCTGGATTTTACAGGAAGCCAATGCAGAAGCTAAGACAGGTTCCTGTCAGAAACTTGCTGCAGAGTCTTCAAGGACTTTTTCGAGCAGCCTGATAATAGGGAATAGCAGTAATCCAGCCTAGAAGTTACGAATGCATGGACTAGTTTTTCAGTATCATTTTTAGACATGATGTAACTTATTTTTGCCATACTACGTAGGTAAAAAAACGCGTTCCTTGAAATTTGCTTAATATGATAGTTAAAGGACATGTCCTGATCAAATACAGGTGCCGGTCATATAATTAGAATATCATCAAAAAGTTGATTTATTTCAGTAATTCCATTCAAAAAGTGAAACTTGTATAATGTATACATTCATTCCACACAGACTGATATATTTCAAGTGTTCATTCCTTTTAATTTTGATGATTATAACTGACAACTAATGAAAACCCCAAAATCAGAATCTCAGAAAATTAGAAGATTTTGAAGGTTCAATATTGAAGACACTAATTAAATCAAAACATCTGCAAAGGCCTTTAAATGGTCTCTCAGTCTAGTTCTGTAGGTTACACAATCATGGGGAAGACTGCTGACTTGACAGCTGTCCAAAAGACTACCATTGACACCTTGCACAAGGAGGGCGAGACACAAAAGGTCATTGCTAAAGAGGCTGGCTGTTCACAGAGCTCTGTGTCCAAGCACATTAATAGAGAGGCGAAGGGAAGGAAAAGATGTGGTAGAAAAAAGTGTACAAGCAATAGAAATAACTGCACCCTGGAGAGGATTGTGAAACAAAACCCATTCAAAAATCTGGGGGAGATTCACAAAGAGTGGACTGCAGCTGGAGTCAGTGCTTCAAGAACCACCACGCACAGACGTATGCAAGACATGGGTTTCAGCTGTCGCATTCCTTGTGTCAAGCCACTCTTGAACAAGACACAGCGTCAGAAGCGTCTCGCCTGGGCTAAAGACAAAAAGGACTGGACTGCTGCTGAGAGGTCCAAAGTTATGTTCTCTGATGAA
>NC_060150.1:470963-516576 GCF_021292245.1 Micropterus dolomieu
AAAGCATCAATCTGTTCCACTGTCTGAATGAACTGAATGATCGTTCTCTAGTGGATCAGATCCAACAGTCCCTGAGTTCAGGAAGTCTCTCCACAGATAAACTCTCTCCTGCTCAGTGGTCAGCTCTGGGCTTCATCTTACTGTCATCAGAAAAAGATCTGGACGTGTTTGACCTGAAGAAATACTCTGCTTCAGAGGAGGCTCTTCTGAGGCTGCTGCCAGTGGTCAAAGTCTCCCAGAAAGCTCTGCAAGTGGAATTTATTTATCAATAAATACTCTGCTGTCTTTCAACTGGAGAAAAAATAAATGCATTATTACTTGTTTCCTTCCAGTTGTCTCTCCAGACTAAGTGGCTGTAACCTCTCCAAGAGAAACTGTGAAGCTGTGTCCTCAGTTCTCAGCTCAGAGTCCTCTAGTCTGAGAGAGCTGGACCTGAGTAACAACAACTTGCAGGATTCAGGGATGACACTTGCAACCCTGAGGTCAGATCAAGTTACACTTTGTCATTAGGAATTCTGAATCTCTTGTGTCATGATTTAACAGTCCAGAAAGTCTTTGATTTGTTCTATTTCAGAGTCACATATTGTACAGCATGAACTGTGAACCTAATCTATGTTTAGATATAGTATCACTTTGGTCTCCCAACTTATTTAAAGACAAACAACAAAAACAACAAAAAATTCAACATATGGCCAGAAGAGATTATACATATGTCTTGTACTGCCAAGAGTCCACACTCAACATTTTACTAAATGTTATTGTTATATGTTGCTTCTTATCCACAATTCATTCTCCAGACTGAGTGGCTGTAACCTCTCAGAGAGAAGCTGTGGAGCTCTGTTTTCAGTTGTCAGCTCCCAGTCCTCTAGTCTGAGAGAGCTGGACCTGAGTAACAACAACCTGCAGGATTCAGGGATGAAGCTGCTGTCTGCTGGACTGAAGAGTCCACACTGTACACTGGAAACTCTCAGGTCAGATACTTGTTAAAAGTGATTTGAGATGTTTCTCAAAATGTTGTTGATATCATGTGACATAATTAATTAGTTGATGTCTGTTTATTTTTGACTCAATCATGATTAATTCATGTCAAATTTATGTCAATGATTTTCACAACGCAAATATTTCTTCTAACTTATGGAATTAATATCCTGCCTTGATTCAAAACTGAAAATAAAGTTTTGAAAGGTTGAAACTAAGTGTTTGAAAACTTAAAAGCTATGAGGAGAGGAAAAGTCCGCTAGCCACTAGGCAAATTTTTGCTGTGTAAAATGCAGACTTAACTTACAGTAAACAATCATATCAATGGAGACTATCAACCGACCACTGCATGCTGCCTTGTCTTCAGTTCTTTAGGCCATAAAAGAAAAAACAACAACACAAATAACGTTAGTTGTTACTGGTTAACTACAGTAAAGTCAACTTTAAAATGACTCCACTACCACACATAAAACGTGGTTTAGAATAATCACATTTAACAAAAGCATACATTTTGACTTACTGTCGAGATTTGTCTGGTTGATAGTCTCAATTGATAGTTTACTGTAAGTTAACCCTGCATAAATTAGCCTAGCAGCTGACGGAATTTTCCTCTCCTCATATCTTAACAAATTACACAACACCACGGCTAACATCGCGCAGATGAACAAACTGCCCTGAGCTACTACCCGTTGCAGATTTCTTCTCCACATCCATGCACCACTTGGACGGAGACAGACAGTCGTGCTTCTTGAACACGTACCCTGTGGGCGTCTGTCATTGGCGGAGCAGTCTGTCAATCCCTCTATACGTATCTCCGCAAAGTGGGTGTTGTAAACTCAGCTCTGAAAAAAAAGTCTGCAGTAGGAGTGCAAATGTAATGTAATGTAATAATGTTTCGCCCTTTGGAACCTCAATTTTCAGAGTTTCAAAACTTTTTGTCACACATTTGCACACCACTTTTCAGATCACCATTTACAAGGTTTCAAACCTGGAAAACAAACTAATACACTGGGAGAACACTGACAAATTTGACACGTTGAAATTGTTGCAATGCCTGCAAATCTTAGTTTTCGATCTTGGAAAACTTTTTGTAAGATTTTGAGTTTTCAAACACTTAGTTTCAATATTTCAGGACTTTATTTTCAGTTATGAATCAAGGCAGGGTATTAATCCCATACTAACTGAAGATAGTGTTCAGGAGAAATAAAGTAGCTCAGGGATGTGTTAACTGTATGAGAATGGCACTAATGATTGGTGTTAAACCAGGAGCTAGTCTTTCTGTCAGTTAAACTTTCTATCTGATGCTGTGTGTTCCTTTATTGGCTTTGTTGGTCAAGGGGTGGCGATGGCGCAATGGATAAGACTATGCCTTTGGTGTGAGAATCCTGGGTTCAACCCCCCATTGTGGCCCACCCACCAATGCAAGACATTTAACCCTAACCCTAGTTCCTCCAGAGGTGTGCAACCTCTGACATGTATAGCAATTGTGAGTTGCTTTGGATAAAAGCGTCAGCTAAATGAATAAATGTTAATTTGTTAGAAGGGTGCATGCAACACATTCTCACTCCCAACTCAATTCGGTTTTGCTTGCGATTCGCTTTTTAACACCCTGGGTACCCATTAATTTGGTTAAGTTTAGAAACCAAAACTACTTGGTTAGGTTTGGAAAACATCATGGTTTGGCTTAAAATAACATTATGTGACTTAACTTAAGTAAATCAAGTAATGTTACTTGCGTAACTTATGCAACCTATGTTACTTAAATAATAACATACAATGTTGAACAATAAAGTACGGTTTCTGGCCTATCCATCCAAACCACCTCCTTACTATATCCTACACCCACCTTAGGCATTACAAAATAATGCTAAAGGCCTTCCCCAGGTTTGTTGGACGACGGCCATAAGGGGGTCCCAAGTGGGTTACAAACTGACACCAAGAGGTCTTGATGATCCGTCCATATGTGACGACTTGGGAGTAAGAACAGGTTAATGCATGCATAATTTTTTTCCTCACCAAATTTTCCACAACTCTCACTTGATGTACACCAGCTTTGCATCAGTTCCTGTCCCCTTCTCTGCCTTTGATTGGCTAACCCTTTCCTACATCTAACCTTAACCAATCTAACCAATGGAGGTAACGAGTACCAGCCAATGAGGGGCAAATTACTGGTGGGAAAGAAAATAAGGCGGGGTGCATGCAGTCTGCGGATGTGACCAGTAGCTCCAACAACCTACAATAATGCACTAAAATTAAGAAATTGTGAAGTGACAAAAATGAAACGCACCCACTATGTTGTGTGACCAACAGGTGCAAGCTGGGTTTGGCTAAATGCGGTGTGTAAAATGTGTGTCACTCTGTTTGCTTTGATATGTGTGTTTGTGGATGTAGCCGCTGTGGAGTTGTGTGTGGTGCGACCACATAGATGCTCACAAGTGTCTGAGCTAGAGTCCAAGTCAGGTCTTAAGTCTTTGAGCTAGAGTCCAAGTCAAGTCTCAAGTTACTCGTGATTATAATCTGTTTTATGGTTTATCACCTGCTGTGTTCAATCCAGGCTGCTTAGAACACTAAAATAGCTATAAGGGATACTGTAACTGTAACCTGTTTTTCACTTACAGAGCACAACCATGTAGCCTAATGCATCTACAGCTAATCACAGCTTTTAAACTACTGTAAGTCAACACATCCCCCAGACTCTCAAACCCAGTTAACTAAATAAAACTTTAAGGTTACATGAGCAACAATAAACCTCTAACTTGTTTGCAGCCAATGTTAATAATTAACGTGATGGCAGCCAACGGGACGTAAATGATTACGGTAATCAACTACCTCAAGTTTGGCAAGCAAACAATGCTATATTTATGCATATATTTAATGCATTTGATTTGATTTGATTTGTATGATGATAACCACATTGCATTTTGTCAGTAGAAATGACACAATGCTGACTAAAAAACAAAACCATAATGTTAAACTTGATGTAAAAGTATGAACAAAAGCAGGCCGGATGCTCATATTGTGTATACTGTATGTCTATGAGAGGAATGTAATGTCCATGTTTGATGCTGCTCTGACCCCCCTCCTCCTTTCAGGGTGGAGCCTGCTGGAGTCCGATGGTTGAGACCAGGTCTGAGGAAGTGTAAGTGTGTTTTTCATTTGATTCATGAAAACATTCAACCATCTTCAGACTGTGACATCACTCATTCAAAGTGCCAATCAATGAACAGATGATAGATCAATAACTGCAGCTGGATTGTGTCTCGTTCTCTCATCAGATTCCTGTGAACTCACAATCGACACAAACACAGTAAGCAGATGGATCAAACTGTCTGACAACAACAGGAAGGTGACGCGTGAGGAGGATGATCAGCCATATCCTGATCATCCAGACAGGTTTGACTACTGGAGGCAGCTTCTGTGTAGAGATGGTCTGACTGGTCGCTGTTACTGGGAGGTCGAGTGGAGAGGAAGAGTTGATATATCAGTGACTTACAGAGGAATCAGAAGGAGAGGAGAGAGTAAAGACCGTATGTTTGGAAGGAACAATCAGTCCTGGAGTCTGGAGTGCTCTGATGATGGTCGTTACTCTGTGTGGCACAATAACAGAACAATATCCTCCTCCTCCTCCTTCTCCTCTGGTAGAGTAGTAGTGTATGTGGACTGTCCTGCTGGCTCTCTGTCCTTCTACAGAGTCTCCTCTGACACACTGATCCACATCCACACCTTCAACACCACATTCACTGAACCTCTTTATCCTGGCTTTGGGCTCAGGTGGTCCTGGTCTGGTTCCTCAGTGTCCCTGTGTTCTGTGTAGGAGGTAGAGTCTCCTCCTGGTAGAGAACAGTTCAGGATGCCAGATCTCCCTGCTCCCCACTTCTGCCCGCCTCTAACCTGACTACACCACATGGTCAATCTGAGAACTTTTTTGACAAGGAATGGCACAAAAAAACTCTTGCCAAAGCGAAACGGGAGAAGAGCGGGGAAAAAACTTAATCGAAAGACTTCAGTGTTATTCTTTCAATTAAGAATTTCTATGAACAGTCACTTCTCAGACACACACTGCTTAGGTGAGCCGCTAGCACAGGGAACTGGCATCCGAGCTCCGGGTCCCCCTGCAGGGGGACTGACGTTCCATTGTCATTTGCCCTACATTAAGTACGTTGCTTTTTCTGCTCTGGATAAACCTGGTGAGAGTTCTTGTGGTGTTTCTCCATCTGAAGTTAATTATGCAAAATATTAACAAGTGGTGGTTAATATTTATCTATATGTCTCTGCTAATTATATGTCTGCTATTGTGTACTCATATTCAACTTTTGTAGTACTTTACTGCCCACTATGTCATGTCAGTGTTAATTTTACAAGGTGGGGCAATGAATGAACATCCAGGAAATTGTTATGTATTATGCCTTTCTGTTCCCATGAGAAGTTTCACGGCCACTGTTTTGATTTTTCACCTGCCTTTTCTATAAACAGAGTTACTAGACAGGGATGTCTTTTGTCACCACTTTTGTTCGCACTTGTTATGGAACCCCTGGCTGAAGCTATTAGATGCAATGAGAAAATTAGTGGTATAAAAACTAAGCAAGATGAGCACAAAATTGTCTTTTATACTGATGATGTTTTGTTGCTCCTAACTAATCCTAATTTAGGTAGTGTAGCAGCATGGGGTTATAGACCATTGCTGTGTTAATTTACAGGTGTGGGTGTGGTCAGTAGATGGAAGATATTGCTTAAATAGGAAGCAGGAAGGTCAGATCTGTAACATTATGCAGCACTAACGTTATACCAGGGTGATGTTAGATGAAAATAAATAAATAAATAAACCTGGACGTTAGCAACATGCACAATAATATTGTGCATTTATTCATGTAAACAGCAAGAGTCACGTTTTTTAAGCACATTATGTGGTGCAGTACAGCTGGTAGGCTAATATTGGTTAACCCAAGAAATTATTGTGTTTACAGAGTTGTTACTGTCAGCGCTATATTTTTTATATTAAATAAATATTTAATGTGGTTTCCACTGTAGTTTCCCCTTTCTACCTGCAGGTGGCAGTATTTAACTGAAGGCCTGTACTGTGTCTTTATTAAACGTTTTGAATCCAGATTACTGATACAGATGTATTTATTGTTGTTCATTTCATTTGGTTTTTGATATTAATATTAATTAATCAAATTGTTTGGTGTCGCAGTTCTGTCAGTATGTTTTTAACTGTATGCATGCTGTAAAAAGCCGAACCTGTGTGCCTTCATTTATCAGTGAGGCATAGTTGGTTGAACAATACATGTATTAGAAATTCACAGGGTTAAAGTCAGGCTCCTTAGCAAGACCCTGCCGAACTATCCGCCTCACCACAGTGGTTGACAGATGATCAGTTTTTCAGTATATAAGATTAATTTTGGGAAATCAGTTGCACTGCCAATGAGTAGATTTAGACGGGATAAACTAAATATTCCATTCCAGATTAATAGAGATGGTCTAAAATATGTTGGTATCTTTATCCCATGTGACCTGAATCAGTTAATAAAATATAATATAGTAACTGTGATACCTAAGATTAAGAATGATTTACAAAGATGGTCTGTGTTTAAGCTCAACACAATTGGTAAGATTGCATTGATTAAAATGACAGTTTCCTATCCAAATGTTGCCATCTGATATTCCAACAAAATATTTTATACATTTGCATAGATATCTAGGCAAATTCATATGGGACAATAAAAGAGAAAGATTTAAGTTGGAAAAACGACAACTCTCTATATCTAAAGGAGGCCTCTCTGTGGCCAACTTTAAGTTTTATCATTGTGCTGCTCTCAACATGTGAAAAAAGAGGATTCTGAAAGTGTGCTCAGAAAAGTAGAGATGATAGGGATGAATCAATATTACCATCTGACCTACCATTTAGAGAGCACTACCTCCCACCTTTAGATGATACAAGGCAGGCTTCCAGGGGCCTGCACCACGAAGCGAGGTCAACATACCCAGAACATGTTTTCGTTATCTGGCTTCACTAACCCTAACAATCAGGATAAGCGGTACCACGAAGCTGGTTATCAACTCAGTACGTCAGTCCAGGGTTTCCCGATCCAGCCGGGAGCGCGTTCACATAAAAGAGGCGGCGTTAGCAGCAGATGACCAATCACAGACATGAACAAGTCCACTGTCAGCAGAGCGCCATATTTTACGAACGAGGATTAAACCGTAACACTACAGAAATCCGACAGCTCAAATGATGTTTGAAAGACTGAATCTCAACATTTAGGCTGCTGAAAACTCACCGTCCCACCTTTTGCACCCACATTGCAAAAGGTGGGGAAGAACATGACTACAGTCTCTGTAGTAGGCCTTAGAAAGCTATACTAACCTAAAACAGCCTATGTTAATATTAAAATGTAGTATTTCAATATCCTTATCAAACTGCTCATAATATTCAGCCTCACATAAGACAAATAAAACCTACTTATTTTAACGGCTGCGTCAGCAGTAAGTAGGCTGATCCTGCTGGACTGTAAAAACCTGTAAGCAACAATAGCCTAAGGCTTTTAATCAGTCTCTGAAGGATTATATCACTATAGTCAAGACTTTCTCCACATCACCAAACATAAAGCAGCCTATTGGCTAAAACAGTCTGTGGGATTTCCTACAGATGGTGATGTCATTTTCCAAGAGAGCTGATTGGTCAGTTAGCGGCGTTTTCACAGAGTTGGCACATAACCTGCTCCGGAGCAGGTTAGCCGTTCAGCAAAGGTTACCATGGAGATCTACCCGGGTTAGAAGTGATAAGCTCATATCCTGCTTCGTGGTACAGGCCTCAGGTACAAGGATATAGTGAGAATTTGCTGGTACGCTGGAAGGTTAAGTATTCTTCATAGGTGGGTAGGTGATGAACCTCCGGATGTTTTACTGTGGTATGAAAAATTACTAAATCTTATTCCCCTTGAAAGGTTATCAGACATAACTAGAAATAAATTGGACTACTTCCTGCTGACCTGGAAACCTGTTTGTATCGAGGATGGTCCCCGAAATAAACTTCAGAAGTACATGAATATATCAATTCAGAATAGAAATCAGTCTTAACGAGCGACTATTACTGATTACTGTTTGTTTTGGTTTTTGTTTGTTTAGTCTGTTGCGTTTGGAGTGAACCCTTAGATTCTGTGTGATACAGAGAAACAAATAACTACAGATTAAATAGGGATGTGTCAGAGCAAAGAGAGGACTCGGTGGGAAACAGCTCCTAATATCCTGCCGCCAGTCAAGAAATTTGACTGAAATATAAAACATCAGTGAGACAATTTACAAGGGTATTTTAAAATGGGTTTAAGGCAAATGGAAGCTTTAGTCTAAAACAATTGGACCAAGTAAAGACTTGTTTAGAGGGAAATCAAAGTACAGATATTTCTTTACGCTAGGTTGTGTTGATGTTTGACTGTTTCTTTAACAATTTCCATTCATGATTAGAGAAGCTGCTGTCAGTGCATCCTGACTGATCCAGTCGGAGTTTGAGGTTGTTGTAAGTCATTGTTGAATAACTTTTGGCTGCCTCAAGACAGCACTGAGCCTGACCACACCTCATTTTAAGACCATGGGTGCACAGATGTGCACAAATGCATTTGCTCCGTGCTTTGCGCCGCTCTGCACCATGTGCTAGTTAAGGCCCTACATCTTCTTTAACCGAGGTACACAAGTGACGGAATCCATTCTGGCTGATCCGGTCCTAGACGACTCCTCCTCTAATGTGCTCTACTCTGAGATACAGCCAGTGTAAAGATGACACATGACACTGCAGCAAAATAGAGATGAGGAACAAAACCAAGACTAAAGACTCGCTGCTGGCGCACAAGAAGACTGCTTCGGTCTAGAAAAAGGTCCAGTGATGCAAAACATTGCATATGGCCAGTTAAACAAATGTCAATGATGAAAGGAACATTGGTATTCAGAACACTGTTAAAGCACTGGCTCATGGGACCCTACTCAAGTCACCAGAGGGGAGATGTTTCTGAGCCGGATAAGGCCAGAAATTGTAAAGGAAAGCTGTATTTCAAAGCCTCTCACATGAAAAGCAGAAGACCAAGTAGATGACTGAGGACAAAGTAAGAAATTTGCCATTAAAAGAAACTGAATCATGTTGTTAGGACCAAGACAGTATGAGAGTACAAAGGATGGGCCTGCTGGGATTTCACAAGTCTTTATGCATTTCCAAAAGCCTGGCTAAAGTCCTTTAAAAAAAGAAGCCCCCATAACAGACAAAACTATGGCGATAAAACTCCATTTCTAACCGAGATGGGGAAATCTCCACTGGCTGTACCTCGGCAGACTTTAGGACAGTCCCTGGAGCTCACCCATAAAGAGACCCACAGCCCACCGCTCGGTGACTTTCCAAGCTACATTCTGTAGCTGTAACTTTTAAAATCCTTTTCAAACGTTGATCTTTTGTTACCTAAACACAGACTCCGTTTTTCTTTTTATAGCTCTTTTTTACCTTTGCGTGAGAACTCATTTTATTTTGGATCCTGAGAAAGTTTCATTGCTCAAAACCCAACAAAACTCCCTAAGAAGGTAAACACTTAAACATTAAAGTCGACTTTAACACCTAGATGTGAAAAAGGAGGAGTTAAAGCATTTTGGATATTTCTGGTCATGTCTCCCAAAAACCCTTTGTTATGCCATAATACAGGGTCTCGTAATGTGGACGCTGTGGTCTGGGAGGGGCTTTAACGTCAAATTGTTTATATAGCAGGATAGTTTGGTCGAGTACATAGGCCCAACTTCTGTGCTAGTCCCAAGCAGCTAATGTTGCCGGGGTTCTTTAAAAATCCATACGGTGTGAATATGGTGATAAATATATGAAAAATGTTAAGAATCAAAATGATTAAAGCCATCAACTCAACATCTTCACACTGATGTTGCATGAGTTTATTTTACACCTTTAACAACCGTCACACTGATCAATCAGCTGATATATTGATTTCCCACATCCTAATCAATAGGACCCGATACATACATGACAGATTCGTGTTAGCATTAGTTCACCTGTAGATGAAGAACCTGCCCACAGATTGCCGCTCACCTGAGCGTCGACATTCACAGACACGTGTTATTGATACAAGAGGTTTTTTCAAACATGTGAAGAGTTTGATTCCACACGTCCACGGCTTCCTGTCGCCTAACACCTGCTGGTTTCCATATTGACCAATAAGGTGGCAGCACCTTGATGCACTGACACCTGCAGCGACAGGTGCAGCTAACCAATCAGGAAACAGCTTCAGCCATTTTGTCACATTTTATTTCCTGGTTGCCACATTAAGGCAACAAATATCAGCAGCATATAATCATGGTGTTCCAGGTGCCACACCTGCACCTACATGTCTGTACGACGCGAGGATCTTTTCCCTCCACAAGGACTCGCAGGAAGCAAACTCTTCACACGCTCATTACAGACATGAATATTTAGACATTTACAAGCTGGTGATTTTACATCCAAGTGCCATGAAAACATGATGTGCCAGGTGAGTCCTCCACCTGCCCTGTATGTACACTGGTGGCCACGCCCCCTTCCACCATGAAAGCATTGTGGGCGGAGCTGGACTCTGGACTCATGTGCTACATGAACGTTTGTTCCCACACTTCCTATTTTCAGTGATTTACAGAAACATTTAGTCATTCTGCATTTTTCTTAACAAAGTTCTGAAGATCTGTTGGTATCGTTTCTCAAAATCCAGCACCCCCAAACCCAAACTAGAAATTAAAAATAAGTCCAACATAAGTGAATGAAGAGTCCGGCTCTAGGATACAAACCGAAAAACATTAAAAATGGCCACAGAACCACCTAAAACACCAAAAAACAAAATAAAATAAAATAACTCAGCTGCCAGTCTGAACTGGTCTGTCCTGGTCCCGGTCTGACACGGTCTGATCCAGCCTCTCCCAGGCTGTTTGGTCTGATCCAGTGTGATCCGGTCTGTCCCGGTCTCTCTCTACTGTAGTCCGGTCTTTGAGGGGAGCCGCGCCCCGAGTGTCGGAGGAGAGGTAGTGCCGCGTTTCACACAGACGGAGCAGCTGAATGTTGATGAGGCAGATGTAGTGTTTGTTTTAACACAGCTGGAGGGCCAGACGGGTGGAGTTTACCACACCAGGACCAGATTTACCAATGACATAATTATTTCCAAATTATTACTGAATTGATCATAATGAGCAGATGTCTTGTGGGGTTAGAAAACATGCTCACCTTCAGAGGAGAAACTACTCTTCACAGCTGGACGTACTGAGGCTCCACCTGTAGACATCTCGGTCTTTTCATTACTGGTTCATTATTTAATTACACATTAATTAATTATACATTAGATATGAATATAAAGCATACCAGAAATGACCCCGGGGCCCCATTCACAGAGCAGGCCGTACCCTCTAATATTATTTAAAAATAACCGTTTAACGATGACTCGTTTCCTTTTCTTGATTCAGTGCAACACTTTAGATTTCCCTTATTTCAACATACAGACGCTCATTTTTATAAAACTCCTTTGCATCTGTTTTTGATCTGCAGACTGGAGGTCTGATCCTCATGAGACCACCCAGTCCTTTCTGACACTTTCAGACCTGTGGGTGATTGATCCTGAATCTGGTCCCTCAGCTGGTCTGAAGGTCGTGTGGTAAACTCCACCCGTGAAGTCTGCTGTGTTCATGGCACCGGGATCACAGACGTCCATGGTCGATCACTTTGTTCAGATTGTTTTTGGTTTGTTTTCAGTTAACTCCACCCGTCTGGTGCTGCATGCAGAGGAAAGCGAGCGTTGATTGTCAGTCTGTCAGGCTGGAGGTGGAGGCAGGACCCAGACTGCTCCCAGGACGGGGGTCACTGCTGGGCCAGCAGGGCGTTCCTGTTGGCCTTCATCTTCTCCAGCCGTTTGGACAGGTGATTGTTACTCGCCTCCAACTCCTCGATCCGGTCCAGAGCCGAGCGGAGCTGCAAGGAGACGGGAGGACAGTTGGTTTACATCCAGAGGAGGGAAAGTTAAAGGCTACAAGTCTGCTTACCTTTCTGAGGAAAACAAAGACCCTAAACAAACAGCATCGGGACAAATAGCTGACCAGCTAACATGCTTTTACACAACGACAACGATATTTATGTTCTAGTTTTCAGAAAGCAAAGTTAATAACTAAAATGTTTCTAATGGAATGTAATTCATGGTTTATCTAAACCTCTGAAAAGCTAGTTGCTTTTCTTTTTTTCTACATATACCAACAAATTAAAGACATGAAATGAAATGAGGGCGTCCCACCTCTCTCTGCAGACGTCTCTTCTCCACTTTCAGCTCGTCTTCGATCTTCTCTGCGTTTTCTGACGCCGACTTGTATCGAGTCACCTGACCTTCCAGTCGGATCACCTGAGTTAGGACAGCGAGACCAGTTTAGCGACCTGTCCTCCTTGTTGTCTTTATGGGGACTTCCTAAACTATGCTTCCCAAAATAGCTGCAGCTTCAACACACAACTGGTGTGTGTCATCAGAATGCTCTGTGCTTTAGGTACAGACCATGAGCAGTCTGTCTGTAACGCTGTGAATGAATGAATCATATGAAACAAACTGGTTTCAGTCCTCAGAAGTTAAATTAAAGGCTTAGACGACCTTGGTCTCATTTTCTCTCCAAAACGTTGTACATTTTTCCGTCCGCACTTACATTTTGTTCTAGAGTGGTGACTTCCTGCTCAGATTTCACCAGTTTGAACTTGAGGTCGCTGATTTGCCTGTTGGCGTCTCCTGAAGGAAAGAAACAAGTAGTTTTTACCCTGCAGCTGTTCTGAGCTCTGAAAGAAGAAGTCGACAATGATGAAGAAGACAAAAAGATGAAAAAGGAGACAAAATGACAAAGACTGAAGAAGAAGACAAAGCAGTGAAGAAAACAGAAGATGAAGATGAAAAGACAAAGTTGACAACAAAGACGAAGAAGAGGGCTCACTCTGTAGGTCAAGAAGATGGGAGTCCATCCCGTTCTCCAGACCGCTCCCCTCTGCATTCTGGACTTCGTCTGTCCCGTTCTTCTCTGTCCGATCCAGCTGAGACTTCAACAGCCTCACCTGCTCATTAATAACATTCATTTGATAGATTATGGTTTAATAAATTTATTTAAAGAACATCTGGAGTCTGTGGAAGAGAGCAAGCATCTAGAAAGTTTCCTGCTCACCTGATCCTGCAAACTCTCTCTTTCCTCAAATAGTTTCTTCAGCCGGAGTTCTGCAGCGCAACAGGAAAAATCATCATTACATTATTACTCTTCTTCATCTTGTATATACCGTTCAGATTTATCTTAGGAGCCATCAGGAGATGATGCAGTTACTGTTTATGAATATGATCACAGACGGCAGGTTATTAACAGATACTTGTACATACATTGTACGATTATGTATGTGTTTAGTTTGAAGCTTGAAGTTAATTAATGGTGGACAATTTGAATTGGTAAATTCCACATATATATAACGCTGAAAATAAAAGGACTTATTGCTGAAATTTTAGTGAGTGGCTCATCTGAATTACTAAATATACTAGAGCACCAAACATTTTCCCCAATTACTTTAGCACATCATACGGATAGAATTATGAACATGAAATTGTTCACCAGAATCAAGTGAAATGATCAATTAATACATAAAATTAAATGATAAACAGGAAATTATTCATCAAAGAAATATAGAACTCAAGAATGAGGTAATAAACACAGTTTCTTACCCCTTAAGTGTTCACTGGCAAGACAATCTCCAAGAGTCGGACACATACTTATAAATACACAGTGTAAATAAACTCAAAATAAAACATACCGTAATGAACTCATGATGAAACCAGAATATATAAAATTCTATATGGGAGTAGCTGTTAAATAACTGTAAATACGGTTTTCACAGCACTTCTAACAGCAGCAGAGGTTGTGTTTTCCTCCCAGCAGCCACAGGAGGAGGTAAACCCACTGCCAGCTTCCCACACCACAACTCACAAACGTGCCTGGACAAGCCGCACAAAGGTGAAATGTATGCTTTATTGTAAATGTTTTCATTAAGAAACAATCAGTGCTCAGAGCGTACACAGGAGGACCAATCAGGTTCTGCCTCTTTACTGTGTCACTTCATTGCTGCTTGTCTGAGGACGAAGAAGCTGGAATGATTGTGAAATAATGTGCAGAAGAAAAGAAGAAACCAGCAACCTCAAAACGCAACACTTTATTAAAAACAAATAATACAAATTCATTCAAAAAGTCATTTTTCATCCTGTTTGAAATACTTGTCAAGTGGGCTCACACATTCAAGGAATTTACTTTAATTAAATAGAATTAAATGTTTTTAACATTTAACATTCTATTATTAACATAATATTTTCTGTCAGTGGCCGGGTATCCACCCCAGACTACAGGAGGTCACTGCTGCCAGCACAGAAACAGCAGATTGTCGTCCCTCAGTTGTTGTACAGATGAAACAAACCAGATACATGATAGTAATCAGGGAGCTTGAGCTTCTGATGGGTGAACTGTTGGACAAATCCAGGCTAGCTGTTTGGCTGTTTTCACTAAATGACAAATATTCCTTTAAAGTACCAATAAAATTCAACTAAATCTTAACCTCATTAACAATCATTTCCTTCTTGTTTATCTATAAAATCCTGCAGTCAGTTTTGTGTTTGTCTTTCCTTCCACTCAGGTGTTTCTCGCTGCTCGCCACTGGAGAGCCGTTTACATCTTGCACACCCTGCGTCTCTGCTTGATGTTGTTGTTGCGTTGTTTGCTGTGCTTCCCACTCATCAACCTCCTCGCAGCTGTCCATGTCTCCAACTGACAGCTCCTCCACATCTTCTGTAATCCTTCCCTCTTCTTGTCGGCTCATCAACACCAATTCAGGAACAGCCGTCGGCTTGAATTCATCTGCAGTTATTTCCGAAAGCCTTCTGACCTTTGAACTTTGAGAGTTGGTCGATAATGTTCGACTCCTTTCATGCGGTGTCTCAACAACGGGATCGAGGCAGCTTCGACTTCTACAGACCATCTCCCTTTGTTTGTTCGTTAAAGGGACGACTTCCACTACCTGATTTGTTGCCGAGTCTACCAAGCCCCAGTCTGACTCCATATTTTTGGATTTTGCAGATTCAACAAAAACAAATTCCTCAAAGCAGCTTGTCACCATTGGATCGCTCTGACTTTGCCTTTCTTCTTCTATGTCAACACAATTCACTTGTGGAGAGGATTCAGTGACTTCCACATTAAATATACGTATGTTAGACACAACCTCTGAGGTATTTTCTGTTGCTTCTCGGTCATCAACTGCTGTTAGATCCTGAACGTCTTCACAAACTTGGCTTGAGTCCTCGGAGACATCATAAGCTTGAGGATGTACTTCCAGAGATGCTACTTCCAACATCCTTGAGAGCGAAGAGCCTTTTATTATCACTGAATATCCAACAGGACTCTGAACTTCTGGGCTTTTATTTCCTTCTTGTAAGTCCTTCAAAAGCAGTTCACCCTCCACACTGGGTTTGATACCCGTCATTTGGCCTGCTGACTCTTGTATGACTGCATGACGCTGCTCATTTTCGGCAACATTCTTCAGCTTCCCCTCCAAATCTGAAATCCACCGTTTGAGAAATCCTGAGACGTCTGGAAGAATTCTTGGGATTTCAGCTGCAAAGCCTTGATTTTCTACAAACCCTTTCAGGATGCTTTGAATCATCTTTTCCAAACCACTCCAGTCCTTGGACATCTCCACTGGGGCAAGCGGTGACAGAGTTGATGACTGTGGCGTTTCTGTCTGGTCATCACATTTGGGAAATTCAGAGGAATTGCCTCGAATCTGAAAAGCTTCTCTGATCGGTTCCTCTTTATAAACCCTACAGTCCTCAATTTTCTCAGATGTACCCAACTCTTCTTTAATGATTGCCTCCTCTGCTGGTAGGAGAGCATCAAGCTCTGATGGTTTCATTTTGGTTTCAAAGCTTGGACCTTCAGGTACATCAGAGCAACTTAAATCACCCTCATTCTTTAAGGCTTTCTCTTTATTTAGGGCACTTCCCAAATTCTCTGTCTGTTGTTTGTGTACAAAACTTTGAAAGGTCTCATTTTCCACCAAATCAGTGAGAAGTTTTATATCTTCATCTTTAAAGCTGTGTCCATCACACCCTTCTTTCAAACTCTCCACTGATGTCGGAGTTTCTTTTGCTTTCAAAGCTGGAATATGAGGCACTTCTTCCCCGTCTGAAAAGCTTACATCCCTGCATGCGTTTCCATCGCTCTCTTGAGTCAGGAAAATATCACCAGCAGACGGACGCTTTCGTGCAATATCAGAAGTCTCATTTCCTGTCACAGAGGCAACATCTCGGTTCTGTTTTCCAGCCGTCACGACACTCAGCACTATCGCCTTGTTTTCCAGGATGATGTCTTTTGCCGGTCGAGGTGGAACAAGTCTTGATTTGCGAACAGGTGAAACCAAATATGCACCTTTGTCTTGGCTTTCTGATCCATGCACTAACAGTTGAGTTCCTCCCAGATTAGTTTGAATTTTGCAGATTTGGTCATCAAGGGAGTGCTCCACTTCAGTCACAAGGACATCCCGGTTAGACGCTACAGATGATTTCACTCCAGATCCACGATGAAGTTTGGTTCTGCCTTTAAATGCCTGATCATTAACAATTAATTGGGCAGATTTCGGCTCGCTCATCTGAGCAGCACGTCCTTGCTCATTTCTAAACAACAAACTTCCGTCCTGTCTTTGACCGATTTGATATTTCTTCGTCGGCTCCTTTCCACTTCCTTTGTTTCTTTGTACTTCCCTTGCACCCTCGTTTCTGCCTGGCAGTTTTTCTGCTCTGTCTCGTCTTTCTCTGGCCTGTTTGTCGAGCCCCTTCACTGGTTTTGAAGCGTCTGGTTTGGTTTGGTCGCTGGTGGAAATGACCTTTAGTAACTGGGAACGTTTATAGATCTGACAGCGGGGGGATTTCATGTCATCCTGTTTGCTGCACTCTGCTGGCTGCTGCTCCCGAACTGTCCCTGAAAGATCACGGAGGACACATTGGAGGACCAAGCACAGTTGACTGCTTAAAGACGTGAAAGACAGAATTTAACTGTAAAGATGTGGGGAATTAACCCAAACCGACCGGACGGGAGACGAATCAAGGTCTTGATCACAGAAGAATTAAAGGAGAGGTCTTGTTTGAGTCTTCTGTAGGAACATGCTGATGAGTTAGGAGGTAGATGCTGAATTTTCAAACATCCAACAAGTTGATTCAAATCATCAAATGTCCTTATGATTAAATGGAAACTTTTAAGTCGCATGCATTAGTGAAAGTCACATTTAACACAAACATCATGCAGACACACACACACTTGAACTCGTTCAGCTTGTTGTTGGATTTATATCTGGTTTAAACTTATGGAAGCTCAGTTTCATCAAAAGAAAAAGTAGATAAAATATAATACAAATATAACTTTTGATTCATATCTTAAAACTTATTCCTCACATAAAGTATCGTATAAATTTAATTAAGTCCAAATTTAAACTTAAGTCCACATTTTGACTTACTGCATCATATTCTCGAATTTTAAAAGCAATAACTGACAAAGTATCTTCTGACTGTAGGTTTGTATCTCATCAACATGAGTATTTTCTAACAATGATAAATAAATTGTGATAAAAACTGATCAATCTGCCTTCTGATGAGGGTTTTATATAGAGTATCATCTACTTTGTATTTTCCTGTTGACAGTGAACTTCCATAATATCTTGTTTCAGTGTTAATGAGTGTAGTATTTCAATTATTCTCATAAATGTCTACATAAAGTTAAAAACTGTGGAACAAAACACTGTCACTGTACGGAGGTTCATTGTATTCTTACCGAGCATGCTCTCTCTGCCACCATGTGATGGGTCCTGAGCCAATTGGGCGACAGATTCAGCGCTGACATCATCCTCAGCCCCATCCTGTCCTGTCTCCCCATTCGTGGAGACCTCAGGAGAGACGACGACTCCGTGTGCCTGTTCGGGATTTAATCAAGAAGTGAGTAATAATCAATACTCTGTAATCAATGAGGATTGTCTCTGTTTGATGTTGTCAAACTAAAATGACCAGGTTTCATCTACGACCTGAGACGTTTCCACATCCAGCACAGAAAAACGGACTAAAACAGGCACCTACATATAAAGCTCTTAATATGAAAACACGTGTAATCTTACAGGAAAAAATACATTTAATTAGTCATTTTATGTGTATACGTTGTAATCTTACAATAAAATAATGTTTAACTAGTAATTTTACATGTATAGGTAGTAATTTTCAAGGAAAAATAGCCTAATTAGTAATTGTACAAGTAAATGTAATTTTACAGGAAAAACTATGTTTAATCAGTAATTTTACATGTTTAAGTTGTAATTATACAAAAAAAGAATATGTTTAGGTAGTACTTTTACAGGATAAAATACATTTAATTAGTCATTTTACATGTATACATTGTAATTTTACAAGAAGAAATATGTTTGATTATTATACTAATTATATGTGTCACTTCACTAATATATATGTTTTATATATTCTACAGGAAAATATATGTTTAATTAGTAATTTCATATGTTTAATTTGTAATTATACAAGTAGTGATTTTAATGAATTCATGTGTGAATAATGTTGATGTTTTTACAGGATAAAGTGTGGGTGTGTCACAGCTGATAACGATGAAGACTTTATCCTGAATGTATTGAATATTCAGGCGATGGATGACGCTGATGATGATTGATGACATCACACAGGTGGAGGCGGTGACCTCACAGTCAGGTGTTCCCCCTCTGAATACCTTCAGTAAATCTCTGAGTCGCACCACTTCGTCTCTGAGCCGATCACGTTCGATGCGAACGATGTCGGAAATTTGTGTCTGCCTCTCTAACGCCTGAGAGGCGGCAGAGGGAGGAAGGAAGGAAGGAAGGAAACATGGAAGCAGTGAAGGACCAGCAGAGAAGCGAAACATGTAGAAATATTAGTGCAGACAGACGGGAAGAAACGAAGCTGTAAACAACTAAATCTGTGGTCTGACTTGTAACTCAAACTAACTCTGACTGACTAACGCAACTCTCATTCTGACTAACTGGTGTCGTACCGCCATCTTCTTCTCTTTCCACTGCAGAACCTCCTGCAGGTCAGAAACCTCCTGACAATAACTGCTGCTCTTCAACCGGAGCTCCGACACCTCCTGAGGGAGGGAGGGAGGGAGGGAGGGAGGAAGGAAGGAAGGGAGGAAGGAAGGAAGGAAGGAAGGAAGGAAGGAAGGAAAGAAAGAAGGAAGGAAGGAAGGAAGGAAGGGTAAAATAAAAGAGAGCAAGTAAGGAGCAGTCAGAGTTAGTAAGAGCTGCATTAAAGGAACAGCTGAAAACAATGAAACTCGCAACTGGAACTTTCTTCTTCTTTGATTAGTGACATGCAGACATTAATGCTGAACTACCATTTACAGTGTTAGAGGAGAGCAAGACGAAGAAGAAGAAAACCTATGTAACTTAAATTCATTAACCACAGAGTTTTACAAAGAGGACTGTTTGTGGAAACGTCCTGTGTCTTACACGATGTTTGGAAGATATATTTATAATGATATTCACATTCAATATTTGGAAAAGCACTAAAAGGAGATTCTGAGACTAAAGTCGAAATATTTTGAAACATTACAACGTAAAATGACGGATTACTTTTGGTAGGGTTACTGTGTCCTTGTGAAATTATTTTCCCGTCACAGTGACACAAAAATCTGCTGCTGTTGAGTTCTGTTCTATGTTAAACCCAGAGGCCGTGAAAAGACTCCTCCAAGACCAGATCTCTGCCTGGAGGAGCGCCGAATCTGTGTTCAGTAACTGACCGTCAGCAGCTCTTCGGTCTGTCTCAGAGTTTCTTTCATCTCTTTAAACTGGAACTGCAGAACGCCGTGAGCCTGACGCTCGCGCTCCAACTCCTGCAACACAAACAGGGTTAGTGGCTCCAGCTCATCTGAACGAGAAAGAAACATTACTTTAACAACAATCTTCAGTGTGACATGACACCAACATGTTCCTCTCTGCAGAAGCTTCAAAGACGTGCAGTGATCATCTATTACAGGCGAAGAAATTATGACAAATTGATCTTGTTAGTTTTTATTTTTTTGTTTCTTTTGTGCTTGGCAAGTGCTTTTCTTCTCAAATATATTTTAACCTCTGAACGGCCTCCACACCAATAATAACCTACAATTTGGCCCCAGAGTTCAACATTATCCAACCGTTTAACACTTCCTCAGTTAGCAGCCAGCAGGGACTTTCTCCACCCTGTGCTACCATGTGACCCGACTCCGGTTCACAACGCTGCCGCAACATAAAATTATTTTCCAGGTGTTTTCCATGACTGGAAAATTGGTCAAATGTGTTCCAGGTTTTCCAGGACGAGTGGGAACCCTGTTTTTATATGTTTCTCAGCTGTACTCACCTATAGTTAACAAAATAAAGTCACAATATTTCAAAAATAAAGCACCGATTTTACTCTCGAGCTTAAATTCTCAGAATATTCTGAAAGTAAACCTATAAGGGCCCCTGTGTGGCCCCTGACCTTGGTCCTGTCGTCGCACTGCCGCCGTGACTCCCACAGCAGCTCCTCCATGTCGCTCAGCTCCTCCCTCAGCGTCTCCACCTGATACATCAGAGTGGACTTCTCGTTGTGTAGCTGGGCGTTAGAAACCATCGCTTTCCGGTACTTCTCCTCCGACTCGGCCAGAGAGTCCTGAGCACATCACATCACATCACCCTCTGCACCGTCTCCGCTAAAGCATTCACTTAGATCTGAACACTAAAACCATAGACCACCTTCATGTCTCTGATTGACGCCTCCGTTTCCACGGAGAACGACGTGTCGCAGCTTCCTCGGCGGGACGAGGCTCCGCCCAGAGAGGCGAGCGTGGCGGCGGAGAGCGTGGAAGCCGTCCTGGAGCCCTGAGGAAGAGGAGGACAGGCTTCATCACCGCTACGTGAAATCTGAATGAACTCGTTAACTGGGTCCCTTTTTTTCTCCATCTTTGAACATTTCTGTAAAATAAAAACTTACTTTATCCAGGAAGTCTCTGTCCGGTCTCTCCTCCACCTGAACACACAAACACAAACTTTACTGATCCATCGCACTGGTTACTGCTGCGTAACCATGGTGACACTGTGTATTTAAACTGGTTTAAATGAACTTTATCGACAGGAGCTGCACGTGGACAACATGGCCACCAGGGGGAGCCAGACTCCAGAGACCTGTTTCTCTTGGGTTAATGCACGACGACGCTTCCTTTGTAAACCAGCAGGCTGGACGCGGAGCGGCGGCTAAAACTAAACTAAAGGCCCCGGGAAGCACGTGGCGGACTTTGAGTTTGACTACGGAGGTGCTGGACCCAGTCTGGGAGGTCCTGGATCCTGTTCACTCAGTAAATCTGGTTACTGCTGTGATGTCCTTTACATCCCTGACCTGTGAGGTGGGCAGGAACTTTATAATAAATACATTTTACATCACTGGGGTAAGTCTGGGGCCCTTTGGGGTCAGGAGCCGATAAAGGTTTGGGATCCCTTCCTCTAGACTGACATGGTGTCTGCGAGGAGGTACGGACTAGTGGTGAGGAGAGTGAAAGCAGAGAACCAGAAGAGAGAGGGGGAGACGGTCAGACAGAGACCCAGAGAAGAGAGCTCACCACTGGGCTCGCACGAGCTGAACTGGCCCTGGAGGAGGCTCGAGAGCTGGAGCCCAGAAACCCACTGTAGTCTGAAGGCTGTGGGGGGTAAGAAAGGAGAGAGAGAGAGGAGGGAAGACAGAAACAGAAAACAGTTCATCAGGATGTTAGTTAGTCGTCTGTACGGTGGCTGAAAAGGTCAAACCCACCGCAGCGTTCAGAAAACACAGACTGGTGAGGTCCCTGCAGTGCGTCGTGGTTCCTGGAGCTGGCAGATGAAGCCAGGGGCCTCTGGCAGATCAGTGTCTGACAGATTTTACCTGACCGCCTGCAGCCCGCGCTGTGTTTTCTTAAGCTGCGGTGTGTTTCACGCACGCTCTTTCATTCAGAGCGGAGAGGAGCTCCGACAGGCCGGACTCAAGGCGGCCGGCCAATCAGAGCTCCCGTCGCTGCTCTCCGACACAAACGTTTCAGTGACGGAGATCCACAGTCTGCCGCACCTCACCACATCCACCTGCTGCCTGATCTACTGACAGCCAACAGGAAGTGATGTCAGAGAGCGACCCTGCAGCTGAGAGAGCGAGGGGCTTCACTAAACATTAAACAGACACTTTAGGCTCCAGTGGAACAGAGTTTAACAGCTGCTCTTTCATTTCACATCTTCAGAATCAGGCCTGACAGCCGGACAGGAAATGCGTGCTGGTTGTTTCACCCGCTGATACCCGCTGATACCCGCTGCAGTAAGAAAGTCTGGTTTCATGAGAACTTCCTCTGGTGTTTGTTTTGCTGACCGACAGCAGAATCATGTGACCTCCAGCTGTTATTGATTATTGATCAGGTGCAGTCTGATGACCGCGTGTTTACTTGTTGACCCGTCTGCCTTCAGCTCAGGAAGCTACTTCCTGTCCGGTTTAAAGCTGCTGCAGCAACATTTCTGTCTGTAAACACAATCCAGTGAACTCCTGAACCCCGTCCTGACTCGTCGGCCCAGTCCTGACTTATTGACCCCGTCCTGACTCGTCGGCCCCGTCCTGACTTATTGACCCCGTCCTGACTCGTCAGCCCCGTCCTGACTTATTGGAGCCCGTCCTGAGTTATTGACCCCGTCCTGAGTTATTGACCCCGTCCTGACTTATTGGAGCCCGTCCTGACTCGTCGGCCCCGTCCTGAGTTATTGACCCCGTCCTGAGTTATTGAGCCCGTCCTGAGTTATTGGAGCCCGTCCTGACTTATTGGAGCCCGTCCTGACTTATTGGAGCCCGTCCTGACTTATAGGCCCCGTCCTGAGTTATAGGCCCCGTCCTGAGTTATAGGCCCCGTCCTGACTTATAGGAGCCCGTCCTGACTCGTCGGCCCCGTCCTGAGTTATTGACCCCGTCCTGAGTTATTGACCCCGTCTTGAGTTATTGGAGCCCGTCCTGACTCGTCGGCCCCGTCCTGAGTTATTGACCCCGTCCTGAGTTATTGACCCCGTCCTGACTTATTGAGCCCGTCCTGACTTATTGAGCCCGTCCTGACTTATTGGAGCCCGTCCTGACTTATTGGAGCCGTCCTGACTTATAGGCCCCGTCCTCACTTATAGACCCCGTCCTGAGTTATTGACCCCGTCCTGAGTTATTGACCCCGTCCTGAGTTACTGACCCCGTCCTGAGTTATTGACCCCGTCCTGAGTTATTGACCCCGTCATGAGTTATTGACCCCGTCATGAGTTATTGACCCCGTCCTGACTCGTCGGCCCCGTCCTGACTTATTGGAGCCCGTCCTGACTTATTGAAGCCCGTCCTGACTTATTGGAGCCCGTCCTGACTCGTCGGCCCCGTCCTGACTTATTGGAGCCCGTCCTGACTTATTGGAGCCCGTCCTGACTCGTCGGCCCCGTCCTGACTCGCCAGGTGAAGGTCAGACTCTCCCTGTGTGTGTTGCTGAGTGAGACTCACCCTGAAGCTGCCGCGACTCCCCACAGACATCCTCTCTTCGTCGTTAGTTATTGACCCCGTCCTGAGTTATTGACCCCGTCCTGAGTTATTGACCCCGTCCTGACTCGTCGGCCCCGTCCTGACTTATTGAGCCCGTCCTGACTTATTGGAGCCCGTCCTGACTTATTGGAGCCCGTCCTGAGTTATAGGCCCCGTCCTGAGTTATAGGCCCCGTCCTGAGTTATTGACCCCGTCCTGAGTTATTGACCCCGTCCTGACTTATTGAGCCCGTCCTGACTTATTGAGCCCGTCCTGACTTATTGGAGCCCGTCCTGACTTATTGGAGCCGTCCTGACTTATAGGCCCCGTCCTCACTTATAGACCCCGTCCTGAGTTATTGACCCCGTCCTGAGTTATTGACCCCGTCCTGAGTTACTGACCCCGTCCTGAGTTATTGACCCCGTCCTGAGTTATTGACCCCGTCCTGACTCGTCGGCCCCGTCCTGACTTATTGGAGCCCGTCCTGACTTATTGAAGCCCGTCCTGACTTATTGGAGCCCGTCCTGACTTATTGGAGCCCGTCCTGACTCGTCGGCCCCGTCCTGACTCGCCAGGTGAAGGTCAGACTCTCCCTGTGTGTGTTGCTGAGTGAGACTCACCCTGAAGCTGCCGCGACTCCCCACAGACATCCTCTCTTCGTCGTCGGACATCTGAAACACACAAACAGGAGTTTAACATGCAGACAGCAGATTCCCCTGTCTGGACCTGGTCCAGGTCCTGAACCAGGTCCTGGTCAGGAGGCTTCTGGTTTGGTTTAAATCTCTGACAGTTTCATGTTTTAGCCTCCTGCTCAGAGGAACTGATTCAGTTTCCTGCCACACTAAGTGGATCGGATCGGTCCGTCAGCAGGTTCAGACTACACCTGGTTAAAGGGTTCAGTGTCTGATATCTGCTTTTTAATTGGTTAAAGCACGATGGAATACATTTTGAACGCTGCATTATAATGAAGCACAGCGAGCTCCTCCAGTTCAGCAGGGGACGCTCAGGTTTGACTCCTGAGACTCTTTAATCAGTTCATTTAGCTCTTAATGTAAAACTGGGAGAGGCAGAACAGGAAGGGTGGAGGAACTACAGACAGACGGAGGAAGAGATACAGACCGAGGCGTGTCTCCGTGAGTGGCGAGAATACCGCTCACTGTCCTCCTGAAAGGCCACGAAGAAGAAAGACAACAGACCAGTTAAAGAGCTGAAACAGTAGAAGAAGAAGAGTAGCCCTGATCTCAGCAACAGGCCCTGGGCTCCGTCTGTCAGGCAGCAGCAGCAGCACATGATCAGATCAAAAAGTACTTGTTGTGAAACGTCACAGTTTGGTTGTGTTTAGGCACCAAAGGCAGGAAAGATCATGTTTGGGTTCAAATTATGACGTTCAAACATCATTTAACTTACAGAAGCTGTGTGACCAATGTAACCTGAATAAAAACATCCCATATGTGACGACCAACCATGTGCTGCTGATGCCTGACAGACAGAGCCAAGGGACTAAGTTAAATCAGGAGAACCTGCCAGGCAACCCTGAGGGGAAACACTGCATGCAAACCATGCAGGTCATGTGATCAATTAAACTTCAATTTGCAATCAAATCAAACCTCAGGTGAGAAATAGTAAAACAATTAAATTAAACAAAAACTGAATAAAATAATCTAATGAATAAATTAATAAATAATGATAAAATAAAATTTAATTTGAATAATTCAATTATGAAAATAAATAATAAAAAATATAAATGAAATCAAATAAATAATAAAAACTGAATTTATAAACAAAGAATTAAACAATAACCAAATAAAAAACCACTGAATCTGAAGGAAAATACATGCTGAGTTCACACGGCGTGAAGCTGAGCTACGGCGTGCAGACACACACACGGCGTGCAGCAAACAGCAAAGGATCATGGGACGAGAGCTGGAGGCAGATAATCTGGATTAAAGTGTTAATCTGTGCGAGTCTGTCTGAGCGCGTGCAGAACAAACACATCAGCACTGATACACAACAACAACAAACAGCAGCTACTTCCTGTTGACAACATGAAAACCAGACCGGGTCAGACCGGGTCAGACCTCCAGCTGTTAGAGGATCAGCTGAGTCTCTGTGTGTTGTGGTTTTATACATGACCAATCATCAGATCTGCAGCGTCAGAGTGATGTCACTTCCTGTTTGTTTAGAGGTCAATGATGTTCACAGCTGGTCAGATACGAGGTTTTCATGAGTCAGACAGCAGCACATACAGAGTCCTGCAGAGTCCTGCAGAGTCCTAATGAGCCCTGCAGAGTCCCAAAGAGTCCAAAACAGTCCTACAGAGACCTACAGAGTCATTTAGAGTCATTTAGAGCCCTACAGAGTCATTTAGAGTCCTACAGAGACCTACAGAGTCATTTAGAGTCCTACAGAGTCATTTAGAGTCCTACAGAGTCATTTAAAGGTCTTCCAGAGTCATTTAGAGATCTACAGAGGCCTACAGAGTCGTACAGAGTCCTACAGAGTCATTTAGAGTCCTACAGAGTCATTTAGAGTCCTACAGAGTCCTACAGAGTCATTTAGAGTCCTACAGAGTCATTTAGAGCCCTACAGAGTCCTACAGAGTCCTTTAGAGCCCTACAGAGTCCTACAGAGTCATTTAGAACCCTACAGAGTCCTTTAGAGCCCTACAGAGTCCTACAGAGTCCTACAGAGTCATTTAGAGTCCTACAGAGTCCTACAGAGTCATTTAGAGTCCTACAGAGTCCTACAGAGTCCTACAGAGTCATTTAGAGTCCTACAGAATCATTTAGATTCCTACAGAGTCCTACAGAGTCATTTAGAGTCCTACAGAGTCCTGAAGAGTCATTTAGAGTCCTACAGAGTCATTTAGAGTCCTACAGTCATTTAAAGGTCTTCCAGAGTCATTTAGAGACCTACAGAGTCATTTAGAGTCCTGAAGAGTCATTTAGAGTCCTACAGAGTCATTTAGAGTCCTACAGTCATTTAAAGGTCTTCCAGAGTCATTTAGAGACCTACAGAGGCCTACAGAGTCATTTAGAGTCCTACAGAGTCCTACAGTCATTTAAAGGTCTTCCAGAGTCATTTAGAGACCTACAGAGTCATTTAGAGTCCTACAGAGTCCTACAGAGTCCTACAGAGGCCCACAGAGTCATTTAGAGTCCTACAGAGTCATTTAGAGTCCTACAGAGTCCTGAAGAGTCATTTAGAGTCCTACAGAGTCATTTAGAGTCCTACAGTCATTTAAAGGTCTTCCAGAGTCATTTAGAGACCTACAGAGTCATTTAGAGTCCTGAAGAGTCATTTAGAGTCCTACAGAGTCATTTAGAGTCCTACAGTCATTTAAAGGTCTTCCAGAGTCATTTAGAGACCTACAGAGGCCTACAGAGTCATTTAGAGTCCTACAGAGTCCTACAGTCATTTAAAGGTCTTCCAGAGTCATTTAGAGACCTACAGAGTCATTTAGAGTCCTACAGAGGCCTACAGAGCCCTACAGAGGCCCACAGAGTCATTTAGAGTCCTACAGAGTCATTTAGAGACCTACAGAGGCCCACAGAGTCATTTAGAGTCCTACAGAGTCATTTAGAGTCCCAGAGTCCTACAGTCATTTAAAGGTCTTCCAGAGTCATTTAGAGACCTACAGAGGCCCACAGAGCCCTAAAGAGTCCCATAGAGGCCTACAGAGGCCCACAGAGCCCTAAAGAGTCCCATAGAGGCCTACAGAGGCCTACAGAGCCCTAAAGAGTCCCATAGAGGCCTACAGTCATTTAAAGGTCTTCCAGAGTCATTTAGAGACCTACAGAGGCCTACAGAGTCGTACAGAGGCCTACAGAGCACTACAGAGCACTACAGAGTCCCACAGAGTCCTACAGAGCACTACGGAGTCCCACAGAGGACTACAGAGCCCTACAGAGGCCCACAGAGCCCTACAGAGTCCTACAGAGGCCTACAGAGCACTACAGAGGCCTACAGAGGCCCACAGAGGCGTACAGAGCCCTACCATCCACTGTTCAATGTGACCCCACTTATTATCCAGACCATAATACTTCTGCAGGAGGACGGGGAGAGGAAGAAGAGGAGAAACATGTTAGAAGAAGAAGACAAAATAAAACTTCAGGTTTCAGATTTAAAGAGAAAAACAGGCGTATTTATTTTAAACCTCTTGGCGCGGCAGGCGGGCGGGGCTTTAGCCCAGAAAGGTGAGCCGTCCCCACCCGGCCGGCGCTCCCAGAGGAGTAAAACAAACAGAAGGAGTTAGTCGTACCTTGTGGCTGTGAAAGAGCTACAGCAGGAGGGAGGAGACACAAGAGGAGAGAGCGGAGGTTAGAGAGCAGAGGTCAGAGGTCACGGCCGGTCCTGCTCTGCACCACAGAGTACACACAGAGTCTCTGCAGCGACGCCGTCACTTCTGTTTTACTCCCACAGAAAAACCTCCAGGCACATTTCAGCTGAACTGAAAACATCTCACAGAAGGTCGAGGGAAACAAACGTTCTCCTCAGAAAGTTTTAAACACTTTCACCAGAAATCAAAGCTCTGATTGGCTGGCGGTCGGAGCGCGCTGATGTGATGCGTTTCATTTCAGTCTAAAAATGTTGTATCGATCAGAATCAAGTCAGGTTGAACAAACAGTTGAAGCCAAACAGTGGATCAATAAACAAACCTGATGATACGCAGTAAATATAAACCGGCTGTATTGAACCAGGACGTGACACAGAGTCAGCAGCACAGGAGACAACAACACAGTCAAATCCGTTTCCTCAAAGAAAGCTGGACGGCCCCGTTTACGGTCACGACGCCGCTCTGTCGATGGACGGCGAGCACGAACACAGCTTTTCCTCGTCACAGAGCGCTGAGAGGTCGACGCCTTGCTGATCCACTAAATAACATTACATGTTTAAATGCATTAAAGTGATAGTCGTGATGTTCTCCTTGGATCTTACAACATAAACCTAAATTAAATCACCCGCTGACTTTCTGTTTCTGGCCGTAACACGAACACGGACGTGTTTTAAAGACACATTTTAAACGTGCGTCTTCCTCTGACGACGCATTGATTTCATTTCCTGGTAAATTAATTTGTGTAGCAACAAAAAGAAAAGCTGGGAGCGTGCGTTGGTCAAAGACAAGTGAAGAAACGAGGAAGTTACTCACCAGAGGTCCAGACGCCGCTGAAGCTGCTGACTGACTGCTGACTGCAGCTCTTTGTTTCCTCACTAACAGTTTGACCTTCGACCCCAGACTCTCTGTCTCTGCGGGGCCACGGCAGGTAAACGCACCCGGAGCCGAGCCGCCTTCACTTTTAAATGCCTTTGAGATAAGCCGGGATTCAGAGCCTCTAATTCATTCAAGTTTATTGACTTCTGTTGACCTGCGTCCTCTCCAGCAGCCAGCAGGGGGCGACGCCACTAAGAGAAGTCTGATTGTATAGAAGTCTGTGAGAAAATGTTTCTACTTGTCTGATTTATTCCCTCAGTAAACACTTTCCTGATGAGTTTCTGGTCTCAGTCTCTAGTTTCAAGTCTTCTTCAACACAGCATGATGTTCATTTAGTAAATTATGGTCCCATTTAGAGGAACAGAGACCAGAGTTCTTTTCTATGTACATCAGTTTCTTTCCCCCCCTCAGTGCTTCATTAATAATTTTCACTGAATGTGTTTTAGCTGCAGCTCCGAACACAAACAGCCCTGAAAATATAAATATAAACATACCGAGCGGAAGTGCTGATTCATTCGTGTTTGAATTAAACTAAATCAAATGTTTATTGAACATTTGTTAGTGGAAATTATATCGCGATCATTATTGTTTTATTGCCCCGCCCTACTTTTAACCATCCGGAGTCGACTGGTCATTTTTCTGTTAAATACACTTTGTTGCTAGCCGCAATTAGCATCTGAGCTAATATCACAGTTAGCTAACCAAGCTAGCTAGCTCCAAATATGGTCACGTCTGGTTCCAAAAAAACAAGATGGCGACGGCCAAAATGCCAAACCGGAGGTCCACGAACCGTCAGGTGACGTCACGTCGGTTGCGCCCACTTCTGTGACTGTTTTATTTAAACAGACTTGAACGCAGCTTCAGCTCTTACCTGCATCATGTGACGCTCTCATTTCTCTGCGTCGTTTCGTATCCAGGTAACAAGACCTCCGAAACTTCAGCTGACAGAAACTTTGGCTCATTTTTTATTACAACACTTTCTGTCTTTGTTTGTGAATCAACAGCCAATCAGAGGATTCTCGTCGTCTCCTAGCAACGACGACACGACAAACCCCTGTGGACCAATCAGGTGGCAGGATGTGATGCGTGCGCTGACTTGTGTGAAGGGATTTCAGAATAAAAGCCCGCTCACCTCTTTCTGCTGCCGCTCCAGCTCCTTCATCCTGATCTCTCGAGCTTCCGCTCTCGCCGCGCGCTTCGCCGCCAGCCTGGCCTCCGCCTGAGCCGCAACGAGATGGAAGCATTTTAAACAACATCAAAATAAAACTGCATTGATCTCAACGCCACGGTGAAAACAATAAATCCCATCATCTGAACATCACAGAGAAGAACGATGGTTCAGGGTTAATTACTTAATGTTCTAAATGTAATCTGATTACCTCGATTACTTAATGACCGTTTTGTTTTCAGTTCTCTGACCAGCTGGAAATGTGCTCAACTTTTAAAGGTTTCATTAGCTGATTGTTACTAAGGTAACCGTGGGGAAATATGGGATTGAAAACTGAAATGACATTTTCGTGTCTGAATTTACTCAGATTACTTTTGACTTTGCTTCCTGGCGAAACGAGTTTCGACACGTTCATAATTTTGGCGTCTCCGCCCGTCTGTCTGCAGGAGGAATGTGGAGCGTCCACCTGTCCTCACAGCAGGAGACACGCCCTCCATCACCGTGACAACGACACACCTGCTCTGCGTGCAGAGTACAGACGGGTTGTGATGCGGGTAACGGCCGTTTGTGGTGAAACTTCATTTAAAACCAGAGCTGACGAGACGATCTGTGTCGTGTTGTGACAGCTGAGATGCAGATTAATGTTTGTGCTGCTGCAGAGGATTACAGGATGGAGGTCACCCCCCCCAGACAGCGTTTACAGGCTCGTGCGCAGCCGTCCTGCATCATCAGTGCGACTGATTGATCAGGAATGTGTGTGATTGGACAGACAGGTGTGTGCGTGTCTGAATGCGGCTGAACCGGTTTCCTGTTTGTTTACCTGCTCTGTGACTCACAGGCAAAACAGTCAGCTGCTCTCAGATCAGCTGATCGCACCCGGAGGACAATAAACCATCACCTCCTCCTCACCGATCAATACAGCTCCTTTAATTACTCAGCATCAGAAAGCTGCTGCTGCGACACTAAGCCCCCACTTCCTGCCTGTGCTTCACAATAAAAGCACTGTGAGACAAACAGCTGGATGATCTTCATCATGAGCGTGTTGTTAATTAAACTTCCAGCTTCTCAGACGATCTTCTATCTTCTTTTCCATGTTTTAACATCCGAATGAACTGAAACACCTTAAAGACGTGAACTGGAGCTGTTTTCAGACCAATCAGTCAGCGATCAACAGGAACAATCATTGTGAGATGAGGGGTGAATATTACTCAGTTATTAATATGACCTGATCACCTGGACGACCTCTGATCAGTTTATTCTGCTACAAACTGAGCCGCTGATTCAGAATTCATTGATTATCGATCGAGAAATAAAACAATCAATGAACGGATTCAGCTTCCAACAAAGAATCAAACATCTTCAAGGAGAAGCCTTGAACCCCAGAACACAAACAACCACCACAGAAGAAGAAGAGGAACCAGAGGCTTCCTGCGTTGCTCAGTTTCCACATTCCAGCTTCAGTATGTAGGACAAACTCGGCCGAACATAAAGGAGCTTTGTCACAACAATAGAGACACAGAGATTATCAGTGTGAAACCAACTGTGGCCACAGACACAGCACGTGCTTATGATTCTAGTTATTAATTAGATTTTACATCTGTAATCTATATCATATCAATTGTATAGGTCAAAATAAATACAAGGAAAATAAAAAGCTATTAAATATAAAAATAATCAATTAACAAAATAATTAAATCCAACATAAAGAGTCACATTAACAGCCAGAAATGTTTTAGTTGCTTTAATTTACTCTGTGACAGAGTGGTACCTTTAAAATAGATTTATTTAATGTTTAATGTTATTGAACTTGTCTTTTTCTATTTTTTATTTTATTATTTATTCTTATTAATTCATAGCTTTTAACTATTAATTTCCTCTCTATGTTTTTAACTATTTTAAATTGCCCCAGGTGTTTCCGGTCTCCAGCACCGCTTCAGGGTCACTTAGTGATCCCGCAGAGACCCGCAGAGGGACTCAGTTCACTGCTGTAACATTAAACCAATCCTCGTATCAATACCAGTATCGATAAGCAGCCTCACCTCCCGGGCGACCTGGTTGAGGGCATCGTCCTCTGCTGTCAGCCTCTCCCGGTTCGGGATCCTCTTCCTGCCCGGTCCCTGGGTTCCCATGGTTCAGGAGGGTTTTACCGGGAGCCGAATTATCCACAAAGGTCTCCTGTAGTCTGGGGCATCCGGTCCCGGGACTCTGAAGCAGGAAAATACTAAATAAAGGTGTTTGAGGTTAGAAACCTGCGTTTCTCTGATGCTGTTCGGCGGTCACCTTCCCTCGGCTCGGGATCCTTAAGTCTCCATCAATCGGGAGGTTTTAACCGGGGGCCGAATTATCCACAAATGTCCCCTCCTGTCCAAAATCACCGTACCCGGTTTTCAGAAGTGGTGAAATACTAAATAAAGCAGTTTGAGGTTAAAATGTGTGTTTTCTGAAGCTCCTGGCGGTCATAAGATGCCCGGAGCGGCTGCGGGCCGAGCTGCTTTAGCTAGCTAACGTTAGCCAGCTCCCAACCGGAACACCGGAAAGGCAACCGCATTAACGACCACCGGCTGCTGCTGCTGGGGCTGCCTGCCGCCTGCGTTCACATCCCGCGGTGAGAAGACACCGGGCACCGCCGTGTCGGTGAAACGGGGCCGGTGGACGCGTTAATCCGCCGCGAAGACCCGCGGCTTGTGAGGAAGGGGGCGGGTTCTGTTTCCTCCGGGCCCGTGAAGTAAACAGGGCGTCAGGTGAGCCGCAGGTGGGCTGGGACCGGTCCGTGAACGCACCCTGACACGACAGTCCGCAGTGTGACACAGAGGAGGCAGGAAGCTCTTATTGTGGAGGGGCGGACCCTGTCAAGCTGCGCACTTTCAGATACCACCGGAAGTGGTGTTTTTCCATTTAAAGGCTTCCAGATATAATATTTTATTTTTCAGATTCTTCTTGTTCTTATATATGTTAAAATATTCATGTGATTAGAATTTCATAATTAGGGAAAGAATCATGTCATGTCTTAAAATCACATATTTACTTATTATTTTATTTCTATAAATGAAAATGTATTCAAATAAATTAAAATACCTTTTCTTAAAAAGTAAACAGATTTCATAATATATTACTATTTGTATGTTTGGTTCTTTAAATTAAAAGTTAAACAAGTTGTTAGAAATAATGGCATTTCAATAGTGTTTATTATTTTTTATAAATTAATTTAATATATATTACAAAATTACAATGAAAACATAAATAAACCGGTCATTAAAATGCATAAAATACAAAAGTCAAAATGATAAAATAAGTTATACTATTAAATGTTATTACATATAAATAATAATAATATAACAAATATATGATCATAATTAAAAATATTTAAAAGTACATTTCAAAATATGTAAAAAACAATTGTTCCCAACCTTTATTATAACATCTATTATTGTAATATCAAATTGACTTAAGCACAAAACCATCACAAATAACAGAAGTTTTGTTTTTGGTAGAGTATTAGTATTAGTACTTGTGCCAAGTAACAGAAGGGAATAAGAATCATTTTTTTCACCATAAATAAACAAATTGTTGATTAAATTTATTATAAAAAATTCTGAGGCTTCATATTGTACTGTAGCGTCGTCTTTTCATTTTCAATTAAATTTAAATACTAATATTTAATAATGCAAAACATTTTATATACTGTATATCATCAGTGCTTTAATTGTGAAAGTTTCCACCGGAAGTTATTTCTTTACAGTTTGATTTCACTTCCCAAACTTGGATCTTGGTTTGGTCTTTTTACTGCAGAACATCTCATCTATCAGTTTGCCTGAATACTGCTTCTGGTGTCACGTTTCAAAATAAAAGGACCAGCTTGGATCCTGCTTTTATTCTGAAGGCAGAATCAATGACTCATCATCAGAGAGCTGATAATATAGTTTATTGATCAGAAAGCCAGACACTGACACACAGATCAACACTTGATCAATACAGTATTTTCTATATATCTATAATCAATAAAACAAACAAACTAAACATTTTAATCTTCTCAACATTTTGTAAACCTACGGAAGCTCAATTTTGCCACGATTAAATCAATTTAAAAATTAAAATCCTAAAAGTATCTTATGGCTCAATTTTTAATGATATTTTAACAAGCAAAAATGATAAAACTGACTCATAATTTTGATTTATTTTCAGAATTTAAAATTACAGTTAACAAAATACAGTTTTATCTGTTTATTCATTTTTAATGAAATATTTTTTTTCAAATAATTTCAGTTGTAAAACAATGCATTTGACATTTTTTTGAGGAAATTTAACTAACTAAAAATGTAACTGTAAATCCTAAATTGATTTTTAATATTGATTTATTTCACTTCAGTGATAACATTGAAAAAGGAAATTATGATATTTTTATTTCAGAACACAAAATTAGAAAAAAGATATTTCTATCATTTTTTAAAATATATAATGTTTTTTTAATTTGTACATATATTTGCCTTTATATTTTGTCTAAATACAATATAAACTGTAATTTGTAAATCCTTACTCGAATGTATTTGGGATTATGTTTCAGTGTCTTAGTAGTAAAGTACAAACTAAAATAAAAATTATGAATTCTTTGGTTGGTCTTTTACTTACAGTAACTAGTTGTAGCACGTTTCTATTACAAGATCAAAGCTTTCCTGTTTTATCAATTTAAAGGCAAATGTAAAGCTGAAAAAGCAAAAGGTTGACTCAGCTGTTTCTGATGTTAAGAGAATTTAATCAGCATTTTCAGCGTTTTTCTAACTTTTATTTTTCATCACGTCTTTTGTTCTGAATTTAATAAATTAATACATTTTTACATATATTTAACTTTAATGAGAAGAAGGACATAAAACATGCAGAAAAACACACTGAACAGGGAAGAAAATGAATTTTTAGTGCCAAAAATGTAAAAACTGTCAACATAACATGATAATTAAGTTTGTGGACAGAACGTTTTCTAAGTTTTCCTTTGTCTCTAAACTCCAGCAGGTTTTCAGTTTCAGTACACGTTTGATTTCCACTGAGCTCCGTTACTGGTTTCTGTCAAGAAAAAGAAGAACACATTCATAAAAATTACATTATTGAGTGAAATAAATGCTTTTTGTTAGTGTGGTGAACAAGTTTTCACTGTTATTTGAAACATTTCTGCCCTGCAGTAGCAGTACGACAGCTGTATGAGTTTCTCTGAGAGCAGCCAATAAACTTTCATCTGCACGTGAGGTAAAACTGTTTCTTACTGGGGAAGTCCTGTGTTGCCTTTTTCCTCTGATGAGATCCAAAAACCTGTGGAGCCGATTTAAACATGGGGACATGTTAGAAGGGAATCAAACTATCTGCTAATTGTGAAAGAAACATCTCATCATTTTAACAGAACTTTATCAGATAAAGTGATGTAACTTTAAGACAATTTTGTAATTTTTGAGATAATTTGGGGAAAAAAAGTTAGTTTGTTAATAATTGTTGATAGTCGCTCTTTTGACAGATACCTGACATTTTTTCCTCTGAAATACACCTGTAAAATCAGTCAGTAAAGACTAAACAGCGTGAAATGATGCGTAAAATCACTTAATTGTGGTTTCACTTCAATATAAAATACAACAGACTGACCTTCTTCTTTGATCCTGCAGTGTTCAGAGCAGCAATCTTACTTTCTATATCAGAGACCTGCAGGGGGGAAGAAACAAATCAGGGAGTGATTCGCACCATTTTCTAAACTTCTGTTGGCATTATCTTGTTATAATGATGTAACATCTCAGAATTAGCTCAGATGCAAGTCTATTGTGATTTTGATTAAAGATCTTTACAACAATACAAAACAGAACAGAACAGTTATACAGCATTGAGTAAAAGAGCTATATATTATAAGATTATAGTAAGTAAAATAATCATTAATGAACTGAATGAATGAATACAAAGTGACTTATAAGACCACAAACCCTGTGAAAGCGCACTTATAATAAATAAGTAATACAATTTATACAGTGTAGAGAGAGTAACAACAGTCCAGGTAATAAAACCATGTATGAGCTGAGGGTCTCTTTCTAATGGATCATAATGGATTCAATAGACCTGAAGCTGGATAGGACAAGTGCAACAGGTCACGTTTATGTGTTGAATGTTGTCCATAGCAGAGTTGGAGACGACAGAATAAAAAGATGTTTACAGCTAGCATTAGTTAGCCTGCTCAATTTGATCCATCAGTCCATCAGGTTTAAAAACATAAGAGCTTAAAGCACAAGAACATATTCAAATTGTCAATAAAACAAAATTGTAAATAGCAGTTGTGCAACTGAAGCCACGTGTGAAGCTGCAAAAGTCTGCTAACACCACCACAGCCATGCCTAAAGTGGGAAGTGGAAAAGAGAAAAAAACTTCCTTCTCGCTAAGTTTTATAAGGTTAACATGCTAAGACAGATCCTGGCTCAGCCCAAAGACTGCACACCTAAACACAAGAAAAGCAATCTAGTGGATGCTGTCCAATGCAGTGAGCACAGACATTTATATTGGGGAAACAAAACAACCACAACACAAATGCTTGGCTCAGAAGAACCAACTCCTCAGATCAAGACTCAGAGGTTTACTTACATGTGAAGGACAAGGGACACTTTTTTGATGACAACAGTGTACATGTTCTGGACAGGAGGGTAGATGGTTTGAAAGAGGAGTCAAATAAGCGATTTTCACCATAGAATAGAAACCATCTCTCAACAGTGAAGGAGTTCTGAAACACCACTTATCCCCCACCTAAAATGCTGTCCCTACATTTCTTCCCAGGAGATTAAACAAATGCTGATATTTGGCCTCATGTGACAATGCCAAAAACTGTTGTCCAGACTTGGCTTCAGATGTCTCCAAAGACCATAACGACTGCTGTCAGCCAGGAGCACTGACAAACCAAACAGTATCCATCATCTTAACAATGACCCCACAGAGGTTAAATAGCTGGGACTCCATGCCAGTCAGTCAGAACTTTAGAAGCCTCTTGGATTTTTGTCCACCTTGAATAACTATCATTTTGATAACCGAGAACCTTGACAGACATCAATACTGGAGTTTTTTCATGAAATATAGATCTCAAACTAATAGATAGTTTTTATGTGATATTTGGATTTTATACTGAAACAAAACTACTGTTGGTAATAAAACTACGTTTTCTAATGAGATACAGGTTACCAGATAGTTTTCTTATAAACATCTCTGAAGTTTTCTCATGTGATAGAGACCTCATATTTACAGGATAGTTTCCTATAGATAATTTTCTTGTAGTTATTTTTAAGTTCATATTTAAAAGAAAACTATCTCACAGACAGGAGTTCCTCCTTCGCCTCTTTCATGCTGAATGACTCTACATCACTAACAAACCAATTATTACATGTCATTCAGGTGTGCATCTCGACCCACCTCGCTTTCAGCACTCTGGACTCTGGCGGCTGTCAGAGCCATCACGTCCTCCAGCTCCGACAGCTCAGAGTCCGTCGTCCCTCCAAAACGATTCTTGGCACTCTGCTCGAGTCGTCGCAGCTTCGACTCCAGTTCGTACGACTTACCGGCTGCGATGTACACCTGGACAGTTAACACGACAAACACACCTGTGTCACCTGAGAGGGCGCTAACACACCTCCACACCACTGATAAAAATAATAACAGGGCTGCGTATAACTGCAAAATACACAGACTGGTTCTCTGTTCGTGTAAAATCCACTTTTGAGTTGACTTATTTAATGAAAGGAATATTATTTCTTAACGGAAAAGGCCGATTTATCAAACCTTTATCGATTTCTCCTGTTTAAATCAAAGAGATCATTTAAGATATTATATATACGACTATTACATATATTATATATATATATATATAATAGTCATATGTGTTTTATAAATGTATATATTATGCTATTATTCTCTGAGAGTTTATTTCTTAAAGATTGGATAAAGAACTTATAAGAATGGGGAAGTCTTCTTGTAGTTGTGACGTTTCCTTGTACGATCGGATCTCATTATTGAAATTTCCACCTGTAAAAGGAAAGAGACAAATATCTGCTCTTTTCAACTCTTTTAGTTAAAACAGCTCTTGTTGGACCCAAACTGGAACCAGTACTGCCCAGTATATTTTACAGATACCCATCCCTGTTTGAGACACAGCAGCCGGGGTGATTTGAAGCCAGTCCAGACATTTCTGTCATGCTTCAGATGAGGCGGGAAAGTTTGGCTTAGTTTGACAAAAAGAGGTTAGGGGGAAAACGAGGCGTGCAGTTCATGAAGCTTACATTTTCCTCAAGTTCCCTGAAAGCATCATCTGCTTGCTTAACGTCAGTCCCTATTAAGTGGGATCTGTCGGCCGGCTCTGAGAGGCCGTATTCAACCATTGCGTTTTCTGTGGCATTAATGGTTCTCAAGACCTCAGTGGTGAGGTCACAGAGGGCGGCAGCAGTTGATCTCTGAAAGCCATGTAGAGGGACAGATGTTAGCAGCTGGAAAACAAAATCTGATCCTGCAGCAGCTACCAGCCTGGAAGCAAAAATACTAGAGTCTGGAGGAGGTTTCAGTCCTTTAGTCCTTTAGTCCTGGATTAAGAGTAACTTTCACATGTACCAGTTGATGTCTGTGTGAACATTTTTATCGTTTAAAGTATTTTAGAGGATTTTTACTTTTTGACATATAGTACACTTGTGTAAGTGAGGAAACAAGAATACCAGTGTGACAAATACATCCATCCATCCATCCATCCTGTGTGCAGGGTCGCAGGGGGCTGGAGCCAATCCCAGCTGACATCGGGCGAAAGGTGCGGTACACCCTGGACAGGTCACCAGACCATCGCAGGGAAAGTTATATACATAGACTTGAAAATTTTATATTTATTTATTTGCATTTTGCTGCTGTTCCCATCTCACCACAATATCCACAAAAGATACTGTATCTGTTAGCTCCATCTTGTGTTAACAAGATAACTTATGCAAACAAAAGCAAGAGCAAGATATTAGATCCGTCTTACAAACACAAGATATTAGATCCATCTTACAAAAACAAGATATTGGATCCATCTTAGAAGAGTGAGATAATAGATCCATCTAACAAGAGAAAGATATTACATCCATCTATCAAAAGCAAGATATTAAGTCCGTCTTACAAAGACAAGATGTCAGATCCATATTAGAAGAGCGAGATAATAGATCCATCTAACAAGAGCAAGATATTAGATCCATTTTACAAGAACAAGACATTAGATCCATCTTAGAAGAGTGAGACAATAGATCCATCATACAAGAACAAGATATTAGATCCATCTAACAAAAACAAGATATTAGCTCCGTCTTTCAAAGAAAAGATATTAGATTCATCTTACAAGAGCAGGATATTTGATCCATCTTACAAGGGCAAGATATTAGATCCATCTTACAAAAACAAGATATTAGATCCGTCTTACAAACACAAGATATTAGATCCATCTTACAAAAACAAGATATTAGATCCGTCTTACAAACACAAGATATTAGATCCATCTTACAAAAACAAGATATTAGATCCGTCTTTCAAAGAAAAGATATTAGATTCATCTTACAAGAGCAGGATATTAGATCCATCTTACAAGGGCAAGATATTAGATCCATCTTACAAAAACAAGATATTAGATCCGTCTTACAAACACAAGATATTAGATCCATCTTACAAAAACAAGATATTGGATCCATCTTTCAAGATAAAGATAATAGATCCATCTTAGAAGAGTGAGACAATAGATCCATCTAACAAGAGAAAGATATTACATCCATCTAACAAAAGCAAGATATTAAGTCCGTCTTACAAAGACAAGATGTCAGATCCATCTTAGAAGAGTGAGATAATAGATCCATCTAACAAGAGCAAGATATTAGATCCATTTTACAAGAACAAGACATTAGATCCATCATACAAGAGCAAGATATTAGAACTATCTACAAGAACAAAATACTAAATCCATCTAACAAGAAAAAAAATATTAGATCTATCTTACAAAAACAAGATACTAGTTTTATCTTACAAAAACAAGATATTAGTTCCATCTTACAAGAACAATATATTAGATCCATTCGAACAGGAACAACATATTAGATCCACCTTACAAGAACAAGATATTAGGTCCACCGAACAAAAACAAGATATTAAGTCTGTCTTACAAAGACAAGATGTCAGATCCATCTTAGAAGAGCGAGATAATAGATCCATCTAACAAGAGCAAGATATTAGATCCATTTTACAAGAACAAGACATTAGATCCATCATACAAGAGCAAGATATTAGAACTATCTACAAGAACAAAATACTAAATCCATCTAACAAGAAAAAAAATATTAGATCTATCTTACAAAAACAAGATACTAGTTTTATCTTACAAAAACAAGATATTAGTTCCATCTTACAAGAACAATATATTAGATCCATTCGAACAGGAACAACATATTAGATCCACCTTACAAGAACAAGATATTAGGTCCACCGAACAAAAACAAGATATTAAGTCTGTCTTACAAAGACAAGATGTCAGATCCATCTTAGAAGAGCGAGATAATAGATCCATCTAACAAGAGCAAGATATTAGATCCATTTTACAAGAACAAGACATTAGATCCATCATACAAGAGCAAGATATTAGAACTATCTACAAGAACAAAATACTAAATCCATCTAACAAGAAAAAAAATATTAGATCTATCTTACAAAAACAAGATACTAGTTCTATCTTACAAAAACAAGATATTAGTTCCATCTTACAAGAACAATATATTAGATCTATCGAACAGGAACAACATATTAGATCCACCTTACAAAAACAAGATTAAAGATCGATCTTACAAGAACAAGATATTAGATCTATCTACAAGAACAAGATATTAGGTCCATTTTACAAAAACAAGATATAAGAGCCATATTACAAAACGAGATATTAGATCCATCTTACAAAAACAAGATATTAGATCCATCTTACAAGAGCAAGACATTAGATCCATCATACAAGAGAAAGATATTAGAACTATCTACAAGAACAAGAAATTAGATCCATCTTACAAGAACAAGATATTAGATCCATCTTACAAGAGCAAGATGTTGGCTCCATCTTACAAGAGCAAGATATTAGATCCATTTTACAAAAACAAGCTATTAGATCCATCTTAGAAGAAAGAGATACTAGATCCATCTTAGAAGAAAGAGATACTAGATCCATCTTACAAGAACAAAATATTAAATCTATCTTACAAAAACAAGATACTAGTTCTATCTTACAAAAACTAGATATTAGTTCCATCTTACACGAACAAGATACTAGATCCATCTTACAAGAACAAAATATTGGATCTATCGTGCAGGAACAACAAATTACATCCACCTTACAAGAACAAGATATTAGATCCACCAAACAAAAACAAGATATTACATCTCAAAAGAACAAGATGCTAGACCCACCTACATGAATAAAATATTAGATCTACTACAAAAACAACATATTAGATCCATCTTACAAAAACAAGATATTAGATCCGTCTTACAAGAGCAAGATATTAGATCCATCTTCCAAGAACAACACATTAGATCCATCATACAAGAGCAAGATATTAGAAATATCTACAAGAACAAGATTCTAGATCCATCTTACAAGAACAAATACTAGATCCATCTTACAAGAACAAGATATTAGATCTATCGTACAGGAACAACATATTAGATCCACCAAACAAAAACAGGATATTACATCTAAAAAGAATTAGATACTAGATCCATCTTACATGAATAACATATTACATAGATCTTACAAAAACAAGATAGTAGTTCTATTTTACAAAAACAAGATTAAAGATCAATCTTTCAAGAGCAAGATATTAGATCTATCTACTAGAAACAGATTTTAGATCCATCTTACAAAAACAAGATATTAGATCCATCTTACAAGAAAAAGATACTAGATCCATCTTACAAGAATAAGACATTAGATCCATCTTACAAAAACAAAATATTAGATCTATTTTACAAAAACAAGATAGTAATTCTATCTTACAAGAACAAGATATTAGATCCATCTTGCAAGAAAAAGATACAAGATCCATCATACAAGAACAACATATTAGATCCATCTTACCAGAACAAGATACTAGATCCATCATACAAGAACAAGACATTAGATCCATCTTACCAGAACAAGATACTAGATCCTCTTACAGGAATAAGACATTAGATCTATTGTACAGAACAAGATTAAAGATCCATCTTAAAAGAACAAGATATTAGATCCATTTTACCAAAACAAGATATTATATCCATCATACAAGAGCAAGATATCTTACAAAAACAAGGTAGTAGTTCTATCTTAGAAAAACATATTAAAGATCCATCTCACAGAACAAGATATTAGATCCATCGTACTTTAACAAGATACTAGTTCTGTCTTACAGAACAAGATATCAGAACCATCTTACAAAAACAAGATATTAGATCCATCTAACAGAACAAGATACTAGATCCATCTTATTATATCTATCTACAAGAACAAGACGTCAGATCCATTGTACAGAACAATATATCATACAGGAACACATATTAGATCGACCTTACAAGAACAAGTAACTAGATCCATCTAACAAGAACAAGATATTAAATCCCTCATACAGAACAAGAAACTAGATCCATCTTACAATAACAAAACATTAGATCTATCTTGCTTGAACAAGATAGTAACTGAAGCAAACAAGATATTCAAATCTTGGTCCTATTTATGGTCCTGGGGCCGTACTACAGAAACTTCTTAACCGGCAGATCCAATCATAACTGCTTGGTAACCATGGTATTAAGGGTTAGGAACTGATATAGGAATAAGGCCATTGCAGATTAACAGTTCCTAAATCAATGTTCCTTTCCTAACTTAAGATAGGGAAAGTGTATTACAGAACTATCCTAACTTCGTAGAATCTTCATTAAACTCTCCTAATTTTAGGATAACTGTTAAGCTGTCCTAACTTTTACTTTTCCACCAGGTATTGTTTGCTAAGTTGTTTAATCCACATGGGTGCTCTTTTATTGCTTTTACAAAATCAACAAAATATCAACAGGTGTAACTTAATTAATTGAATTAATTCATTCATTCAAGAAATACATGAAAAACATGATGATGTTAGCCATCTTTTTTTTACCTTCATTATTAGCTTTCCCGAGAAGAGTATGGGTTTCTGCCACTGTCAGTGAAGGAGCACAGGAGGGAAAACACCACTCTTTGGAGTTGCCTTTCTCTTCGTATCACTTGTTAACAACGCTCCGCTGGATGCCAGATATGTGGCGGTGACTGTGTCCGCTATTTTAGCTCAATCCCAATCTTTAATCTCCTGAGATAAGCGTTACATGAATTTGGATATCTCGATGGAGGTTATTAACACCTGTATGTTTCATTAAAAAAATGACCAAAAAACAGCGATTAAAATACCGTTTAGCTCAGTGAGATGAGAAAAGTGGCATTGGTTGCTAGGTAACAAACATGTAAAGTTGATAACTGATGTTGGATTGAGTATTTAGGATTTCCTAACCTGAGATAAGGTAGGATTCCTAAACTTAGTTAGGATTTGCTTCTGTAATACCACATTGGAGAAAATCCTATCTTAGACCTTTCCTATCTTACCTTAAGACTTAAGATAGGAACTTTCTGTAATATGGCCCCTGGAGTTTCTTTGCCTTGTTTATTCCATTACTTAGGTAAACACCACTGAAGAAGGACTCTGTGATATATGCCTGATCTCTGTGGTTTCCGGGTGTTCCAGGCAGGTAGCTGCTGACCTTCACATTTAAACAACCTGCTGTACAAGCAGCAAAGACTTTTGAAGGTTGTTAACTCACACAGGAGGCAGCCGGTTAGTGAGGAGGCAGTCATGCAGTGTGACTGTTGACTGTTGCCTACAGGGAATCTTAATATGTGTAACACTCACATATCTATCAAAAATAACAGTCAAATTGAAATATGGGGTTAAATACCAAAGTTATCAAAATATCTGGTAGAGGGCGCTAGGGGCCTGAAAACATCCTTCATCCATTTCAGTCACTGAAATGTTTACATTTATTCATTTATCCAAAGCGACTTACAATTGCTATACATGTCAGAGGTTGTACACTTCTGGAGGAACTAGGGCTAGAGTGTCTTGCTCAGGGACACATTGATGTCTCACAGTGGATTCGAACTCAGGTCTAACACCAAAGGCATGAGTCTTATCCACTGCGCTATCACCAATCCACGTTAACTATCAATACAAATCTTTAATTCTTGTAATTAGTCTATACTAAGTCATGATAATGATTTGATGATGTTTCTCTGGAGAATACAATGTGCTTCCAATGACTAAAGCTTAAAAAGCCTATTTTAAATGTATAGTTCTTTTTTAAAACATCTGTTCAGACACTTTCCTGGGGAATAAGTTGAGCCATGCTGTGCTTTTTCACGGCATTCATCACAAATGAGATCCTGGACATTTATAAAACAACAGAGAAACCTGTTTGACACAGAGGTGTGAATTAAGGTTGGAACTATTCTGCTTGAACAAGATAATATATGATTAAGTTATTAGATCCATCTTGTGGTCTATGAGGTCATTTATTCATTTAGCTGACACTTTTATCCAAAGCAACTTACAATTGCTACATGTCAGAGGTCACACGCCTCTGGAGCAACGAGGGGTTCAGTATCTTGCTCAGGGACACAATAGTGGATGTCTCACAGTGGGAATCGAATCCAGGTCTCCCACACCAAAGGCAAGCATCTTATCTATGCACCATCACCACCCCGTTAAGGTCAGAAACATTTTAGTTGTTTCAGAAACTTCCAGGTTCCCATTTGGTTTTGATTTTGAGCCCGTACATACAGTAAGCTGGGTCAGATTATCCGTCCTGACTCCTTCCTACCTTCTGGGCCTCAGTGGGCATTTCGTCGCTGGATGAGCTCAGTTCTTTGTCCTTCACAGAGTCTAGAGGGACCACCGGGCCACCCCTGAAGACAGCCGGACTTTTACCCACAGAGAAGGACTTCTTCCCGGCCTCATCGTCTGACGACAGGCCCTTATCACTCAGGTTCCCCGCCAGCTCACTCAGCTTCCTCCTCAGCTTCTCCTCCTCGTTCAGAGTCGATGTCTGCAGGAAGATAGACAATATATTTATTGATGAAATTCATCCCATAACGTCACAATAAAACAGGATTTATTTTTTACATTTACATTTATATTTACTCATTTGGCAGACGCTTTTATCCAAAGCGACTTACATTTGAGGAACAACATACAAGCATCAACAGAGCATCAACTACAGATCTACAACTGACAATACATACTAGTAAGAGCAGCAATAAATACTAGTAAGAGCTCACAGTCCATATCACATCAATGGGGTAGATACTTAGGGAAGGAAGTAAGAGTTAACAAAAAGTGCAATCAAAACAAAAAGTGCAATCAATACAAGATCATTGTAGGGCATAGAAGAAGAAGAGCACAGGAAGTGCATGTTAGAGGTTAGGAGTTAAAGGTGTTATAAGAGGAAGTGTTCTCGGAAGAGATGAGTTTTCAAGAGCTTCTTGAAGTTAGAGAGGGACGGCCCTGCTCTGATGGCGTGTGGTAGCTC
>NC_060150.1:516596-522838 GCF_021292245.1 Micropterus dolomieu
TGACTTCCTCTATCCACTGTAGTGCAAACAAGACCTCCATCATTTCTGCTGCAGACACCGATAAATGGCAGGTTCATCTTTCAAACACCTTAATTTTTGCTCAACAGACTTATTATAAACTAATGAGTCAGAAAGTTCATCCATCCAGAGTTTCATCTTCAGTCTGATGAAGGTGAAGTTTCTGCAGGTTCCTTCCTCAGTCTGATCTTCTTCCTCTCTCTGGTTGTTCATCTTCGTCAGTGCTGAAGATGATACTGTCACGCTTCAGATAAGACCCAGGAATAGACTGGAGACAAAAGCTGGTTCTCAGAGATTTATTGAGTCAAGGAGCTGGCGGTGGCTGCGGGGATCGGGGCAGGCAGAGCTGGCAGGCGAGGAAGCTGATGGGGTCCAGGCAGAGAGGCGGACGGGTAACTGGCAGGAGAGTGAGATCCAGGAGGCGGGGAAGGTGAGTTGGTCACAGAAGGGTCCGGTAGAGATCATGAGCACAGGAAAAACAGGTTAGTTGTCAGCTTAACAAACAGAGTACAGGTATAGTTCCTGTAATGGGAATTCCAAACATATTGCATGTAACCCTGGACTCACAGAGACTCATCTGAATCTGTGTAAACGTAACAGTCAAAATCTCTCTGTTCTCTGTGGTATCCAGACTTCAGGGACAACGTGTCTCTGTGGGATGATAAGATTGACCCTAAAACTGGATAAATAACAGGCTCACGGAGCTCTGCTCACTCATTCCAGCACACATGTACACGGCGTATTTGTTCTGCTGTGAGTCCTTCTGCAGAAGACTTGAATAAATTTCACAAAAAGACAAGTGTTTGCCTGAGCTGTTTATTTAAACACGCAATTCCCACCACATTCCTAACCAAACGAGCTGGTAGCCAAGACAAAAGGGCCCAAAACCAAAACTGCAGCCACACCCAGGGGGGAAAAAAACACACAAACACAAGGCAGTCTTCCACAAGTCAGGGTTAGGTCGCAGCAGGGGGGGCGTGACAGATCCAGTGGAGAAGGACGCCGACCGGTGACCTGGAGACGTGTGTTCAAACCTCGGCTCTGCTTGAGGTACATGACAAACCTTCAAACTGAACTACAAAAACAAAACTCCAAACAAACAGCAGGTAAGGTCATTTACATTTACTCATTTGGCAGACGCTTTTATCCAAAGCGACTTACATTTGAGGAACAACATACAAGCATCAACAGAGCATCAACTACAGATCTACAACTGACAATACATACTAGTAAGAGCAGCAATAAATACTAGTAAGAGCTCACAGTCCATATCACATCAATGGGGTAGATACTTAGGGAAGGAAGTAAGAGTTAACAAAAAGTGCAATCAAAACAAAAAGTGCAATCAATACAAGATCATTGTAGGGGATAGAAGAAGAACAGCACAGGAAGTGCATGTTAGAGGTTAGGAGTTAAAGGTGTTATCAGAGGAAGAAGACGACCCTGCTCTGATGGCGTGTGGTAGCTCGTTCCACCATCGTGGTGTCACAGATGAGAATAGGGACTGGGATTGCTTTGTGTGAAGGGACGGCAGAGCCAGGCGGCGTTCGTTGGAGGAGCGTAGCGGCCGAGAAGGAACGTAAGTTTGTATTATGGAGTTTAGGTAGATGGTTGCAGACCCAGTAGTCACTCTGTATGCAGCATTAGTGACTTGAATCTGATTCTGGAGCCAGTGGAGGTCACTGAGTAATGGAGGGACATGAGTCCTTTTGGGCTGATCAAAAACCAGACGCGCTGCTGCGTTCTGAACCATTTGTAAGGGTTTCACCGCACAAGCTGGGAGACCTGCTAGGAGGGCAGAGAGATAACCACGGCCTGTACCAGAAGCTGGGTGGCGTACTGAGTGAGGTAGGGCCTGATTTTTCTGTGAAATGTGGTTTGAAATGAAGGTGACTGTTGTTCTGAACGCACTGTGCTGGTGCATTCAGAACAACAGTCACCTTCATGGTCAATCTCCCACCTGAGATGAGTGTATAAAAAACAACAAGCGATACATTCATCCATCGTCAACCACTTGTCCTGTGTACAGGGTCCTGTGTACCTTCTTGCTGTGAGGCGACAGTGCTAACCATTGCACCACTGTGCTGCCCAACAAGTGATACACTGTAAAAAAAAACAAAAAACACAAGAAAACGCGATACACTGTAAAAAAGAAAGACAAAGAACAAAAGTAACCAGGTTACAGAAGTGATTCCGTCAGAGAGACAACACAAGGAATGTATGACACACCTGTTGTAGAGTAGTACATGTTAGCAGAAATGTTCCTTGTCGTTGCCTTCAGTCAGTCAGACTGCATGCTTTGATAAAATCAGTTCTGATGGTGAGACAACAGCTGCAGTCACATGACTGATTATGTGAGGAGTCACCATAATCTCTGTTTTTAGCACAGGCAGGGACATTTTGGCACATTTATAAAAAGAACATCTCTCACCAAGTACGATTTGGTTCCTTCATTTGTACCAAAGAGCTGATAAAAGGAATCGGACCATTGAATGTAACATTACTATTTGAAAATGAATTACCTGTTTGACGCCCCCTGTGTAAGAGGTATGATATGGTGGTGAGCTGTGGTTCACTCAGGACAAACTCAGCTAAGCAGTTTTCTCTTTATAAACAGCAACAGCTCTGGAATAACTTTACGAAACTCAGATGCAAAATCTGCTCTTTGCACACTAATACAGATAATCTGCATGTTTCCTTGTGTACTTTGAGTCACATTCACTGTAAAAACAACAACTGAAGTCAAAACTTAAGAGGTGCCAACAAACCAAGCCTCTCTCTGCTTCAGATAAAGGTTTGTTAACTTGTCATCAGCTGTGGAACGAAGGAAAACCAATTTTCAGGTCTCCGTTTGCTGCCAGCTGCTGGTAGAGAGGGGGAGGATTGAAAGAGGAGCAGAGAGGAGGGTGGAGGAGCAATAGAGGAGGAGATGTAGAATAAACTGGTGACTCTTAACAGTAACAGTAAGTAACTAGCTTATCCCTGAAGGTTATCCAGAGCATGTTCACTCTGAAAAACAGAGCGCTTTCTGAGTTAAGCAACTAATTTTCTTAAAGTGGTGTGAAACAGGCTTTGAGGTACGTTTCCTCTCTTTAGTGGGTGGTGATGGTGATGTGACCCCTCCACCATTGTGTCCCTGAGCAAGACACTTAACCCCTCGTTGCTCCAGAAGCAAGCGACCTCTGACATGAATAACAATTGTAAGTCGCTTTGCATAAAAGCGTCAGATAAATGTAATGTTAAGCCATAACCCTGACCAAGTAGTTTTGTTTCCTAAACCTAACCAAATTGTAGTTTTATTTTGAAAGTATAATCCCTGTTGCATTTTGTTGCTAACTTGACCGCAGAGCCCTACCTGTCGAAAAAAGTCAGTAAAGGGTGTTGAACAATCGTGTATATATGACAAGTTGGGAGTGAGAATGTGTTGGTCTGCCATGCCAGACGGTTCTCATCTCAGGGCATCAAATACCAAAGCTTTCAGAAAAAGTGACAAAGCATAGTTATTTGATCTAAAATTCACCTCACACAGACGCTAAAGGCTATGTTTAGCGTCTGTGTGAGATGAATGATTTGTGTTTCCTCTCCAGGTGAAAGTGGATGTGAGTTGAGCAGCATGAGTCAGTGTGAGGACAGAGAGGAGGGAGTCCCTCCCTCTAAAAGCACTCTGTGTGGGGAACATGACAGCCAGACCAAAGCTCAGAGGTGAGATGAGGATCTCTAACTGTCCAGGACTCAAATCACTCCACCATCATTATTCACTCTCAAAGCTCTGTGTGTGTTGTGTTGAAGCCCAGAGCAGCAGCAGGGACCAGACTCTGCTGGACCTGGACCTGGACCTGGACCTGAGCCCAGCTGTGTGTCCTTCAAGAGTGACGAGTCCATGCACACACCACTAATTTTCAAAGGATCACTTACAGAGTAAGTCAACATCAAGTAACTTCATAATGTCACCAACATTACAGAACATTTGGAGGAACAAATTCCTTCCTTATTAACAAGAAGCACAGGATTTGAAACTTCCCATTACTTTCTCATTGGCTTATTTGAACAAGAATCAAGGACTATGGCCAATTGCTGTCTGAGTGGCAGCAGCAGCGATATGTCAGTAAAACAAGAGGAATAATCTCAGTGTGATCCACCTCCACATGTTCACTCTCAAAGAAAGCATTCTACTAAAAACACATTCTGCTCTTCAGAAAGTAGTCTAAGCGTCGCGAGGACCAGTCTGGCGTGCTGGTTGTCATGGATAGCGAGGGCTCATCGACTAAACTACATGAAAGGTTTTAGGGCCAACTTGAACAGCAAATGCTGTTTTTTAACAGAGAAGTCAGCTAACAGTCGACGCTGCAGCAAATACAAGTCACTTCTATTTCACCTTGTGTTTGTTGGTTTGTGTAACAGCTGAAATAACTTCTGGAGAGAATGCTAACACTATGCAGACCATTTACAAAAGCAATAGAGAGGTCCAGACCTCAGTGGTAGCTACAGCGGTGCATGTTCTGAATATGTCACAGTGAGCTTTACAGCTAACACACGTCTAATTTTCCACGTCAGCATTCAGTGTCTTTCACAGCATAGAATTCATGAAAGTTGTTACATTTCAGTTTGGGCAGACTCAGATGTGGACAGTGAAGACAACAGTAGTAGTGTAAATAAAAATCCTTAATGAACAAACAGCTGATGATGACAGGAGGCAGGCAGGTTGGAGATTCCAAGGTATGGCAGGTATTTGCAGAGGTGGCTTGAGGTGAGTGGTGAACAAAAGGCACAGGAATCCTGCAGCACAAGAAAACTCATGTAAGCAAAAAAGCACTAGGCAACGATGAAGTATCCAGGGCATTAAAAAGCAACGCCGCGTTTGTAGTAGGAATGTGTTGACTAGGCTTAACGTGACAGAGTGGCAGGAAAACACGGGAATTAAAGAAGGAAGTAGATGAGGTGATTGGATTCAGGTGACTTGATATGCCAGATGCCTAGAATGGTAATCCACATTCTCCTCCGCATGGGAGGTGGAGAACAAGGAAACAGAAAAAAATTATTTTAAAAGATAACAACCGGCTGCTGCAAAGGGAATTATTTTTCGTGGGAATTTTTATTAAACCTGTGTGTTTATTTTTTATCATCGTTATTCTTTCCATACATTTATATTGTCACATGTGAAGCTGCCCAGTAGAACCAGTAGAAGCAGTAGAAGCAGTAGAAGCAGTAGAAGCAGTAGAAGCAGTAGAACCAGTAGAACCAGTAGAAGCAGTCTTCAGCTCTTGGCTTCAGTTGAACATTTTCTCCACACACACGTTCTGACTGTTGAGCAGCTCCAAAGCGACTGCCTTTACCTTGTGTCTGTCTCTGTGTGGACAGACATAATGTGAGCTAACTCTTCATGATTCCCCCACAGAGTCCACCAGGAGAGCTCAGAGGTTCCCAGTGGTCAGTCTGCCCAGCAGCATCAAACACACCTGGACTCCATATTTATGGTCTGTACATGTACAACAACTACTTTTCCATCTATTCTGTTCACAATAATCTCCACGCTGCACTTTTTAGACCAGTGGATTGTCAGTCTGTCCAACATGGATCTGATGTTTGGTTCCATGATTTGACTTTGATTGTGTCCTTCATATAATATTCTGTTCCAGCTGCTGGAGGACAACATTGTCACTTTTGTGAAGAACGAGCTGAAGAAGATCCAGAAGGGTCTGAGTTCAGATTACCCAGAATGCTTAGAGAGTCAGAGGGAGGATGAGGAGGTGTTGGACGGTGAGGAGGAAGAGCAGAGGAGGAGCAGCAGAGAGGCATTTCTGAAGATCACAGTGCACTTCCTGAGGAGAATGAAGCAGGAGGAGCTGGCTGAGCGTCTGCAGAGCAGTAAGAGGATTTCTCTAAAGATTTAAGCTGCTGGATAAACGGGACATTTACTGATGGCTCAGCAGATGGAGGGAAACATGGTTAGATATGTATTAAATTGTGATAATTTTTCATAAATAATTAATAATATATTAAATATTAATTAATCTAATGTTTTTTATGTTCTGTCAGAACCGCCTTTTGCAGTCTGTCAGCGTAAACTTAAATCTAAGCTGAAGCAGAAGTTCCAGTGTGTGTTTGAGGGGATTGCTAAAGCAGGAAACCCAACCCTTCTGAACCAGATCTACACAGAGCTCTACATCACAGAGGGAGGGACTGCAGAGGTCAATGATGAACATGAGGTCAGACAGATTGAAACA
>NC_060150.1:522938-533551 GCF_021292245.1 Micropterus dolomieu
CCGTCAAGCATGGTGGTGGCAACATCATGCTTTGGGGGTGCTTTTCAGCCAAGGGGACGGGACAACTCCATCGTATTGAGGGGAGGATGGACGGGGCCATGTATCGTGGAATTCTGGACCAACATCTCCTTCCCTCAGTGAGAGAGCGGAAGATGGGTCGAGGATGGGTGTTTCAGCACGACAACGACCCTAAGCACACCGCCAAAGCAACAAAAGAATGGCTGAAGAAGAAGCACATCAAGGTTCTGGAGTGGCCTAGCCAGTCTCCAGACCTGAATCCAATTGAAAATCTTTGGAGGGAGCTTAAAATAAGAGTTGCCAGGCGACAACCTCGGAACCTGAATGATTTGGAGGCTGTCTGCAGGGAGGAGTGGGTCAACATCCCTGCCGAAATGTGCACAAACCTTGTCACCAACTATAAAAACCGTTTGACATCTGTGCTGGCCAATAATGGCTTTTCTACAAAATATTAACATGCTGTTTGTCCAGGGGGTCAAATACTTGTTTTTCCTCATCAGATGGTTATCAATTTTAATAAATTCATAGGATGTGATTTTCTGGAATTTTCTTTGGGATTCTGTCTTTCACTGTTAGAATGTACATATGATTAAAATTATAGATCGTTGCATTCTTTGTAAGTGGGCAAACCTGCAAAATCAGCAAGGGGTCAAATACTTATTTCCCCCACTGTATATATATCACAATGTTTGGAGGTAAAAGTTATATTAAAAGATGTGGTCATATTTTGACATCACAATGCACACCAACATGTAAAAACACACAGTTGTAGAACACTGCAGCCGCTGTGCAGTGAGAAAATTTGAAATTTTGAGAGTAAATTTGAAATATTTGGAGGAACAAAGTTGAGATGAGTTTTTAAAGTGTTGATATAATATAAAATAAGACTGACTGAAAGGAAACATTTGAGATGTTTAGAAACCTTTTTTTGTTGTCACTACTCATTCATGTGTTTCCTCTTGTGAGATTTGGACTCTGCTGACACATTCACCAACTGTAAAGACAGCAGCTTTGTCTCAGGATGTTACACTATATGTAGTTTAAGTATGTGGACTGCTGACAGGGGAGCATGTTGGATGGGGTTCAGGTCTGGGTCTGTGCAAGCCTGTCATGTACAGAGCCCACACCAAAATTGGAAAAGCATTTCTTTGGACAAACAGTTCTAAACAGGCCTTCACCTATTTCTGAAGTTAATAGGCGGTCCTTTGTAATTCTGTAATTAAGCCTAATGGCATATTGTGTGCAATGAATCAATGACAAATCCATGTAAATAAAAATATTTATTATAATGGAATTTCTTTGTGGCCTATTTGTTATGGTTTACAACCAGCAGACAATTAGCAGAATTATTTTAAGTGAGCGAATAGTTAACATTTATAACATTTACATTACATTTATTAATTTAGCTGATGCTTTTATCCAGATGTGTCACATTGGGGAGTTGAAGCCAGGTCTCTCATTCGCCTTATACGCCCAATAAAATAAAAATTCTTCTACTAATAATATACTTATTATGGGAAACACTGCTTTCATTACCACCCCCCTTAACCCCAAACAAAGCAGTCTCTCCCGACTTTTTAACTAATATCATATTCATAACAGCAGCAAGCAGTATGGTTTTTACAAAGCATATAGCCTAGGCCTAATGTTTCTTAACACCAATGGCTGAAATAAAAATATAACAAGTAAATCCCGACTTTTGAACATCTGTTTTTCTGCACATGTATCCTGTTTATAAGAGCAATATTCAGTAGTTACAAAACGTTACATTAATGCCACTCTCTCCCGACGAGTCCAAGCATCAGTGACAGCAGCCGCCAGAGTTTCTTTCTGTAAGTTTCACGTTGCAGTGCTGCTTCAGCAGCTGTTTTAGTAAATCAGATGTAGAAATGTGTACAGCTGTAAGCATTTTGCTGGTCGCACAGTGTTTACAACAGACGACAATGTTCTTTGCATCTTAGACTGACACAATAATGGCAGCAGCTACTTGCAGTTCACTAACAAGGACCACGCCAATGTTAGATTTTATAGTGGTTTATTATGATGAATAGTTATGGACGAAGGGGTCGAGAGAACAGGGATGAAGGGGTCGAGGAGGTTGTTTGGGGTTTGGTGGCCGGAGTGGCTAGGAACCCGAGGGGTCGAGATTCAGGGTGGGGGCTCGTCTCGATAAGCGGCTTGGTCTTATGAGCCCCCCTGTGGTTACTGTTGTGGAAGAAGACAAAATGATTACTAGTCAGAATTACTGATTTTAGCGTTCATGTCTTTCATGGTGGGAGGAAGCCGGAGCGCCCAGAGGACACCCACTCAAAAGCAGGGAGAACATGCAAACTCTGTGCAGAACAGCCTGGTCTGAGCGAGGTTTAAACTCAGAACCTTCTGCTGTGAGGCCACAGTGCTGGCCACTGGTCCACCGTGCTGCCCATTAAAAGAGGTGAACAAGCAGTGTTTGGATGGGAGGGATGTGAGAACTGAGAAATGGGAAAGAAAACGGGTTAGACAGCTTATATACGTGAGTGCATGTGACTGGATTTGAGAAGCTTAGGGGGATGGAATGAGTGAAGTACAGGTGGTTGATTGGAGGAATTGAATGAAGCGCAGGTGGTAGAATAAGTGAGGGAGGCGTGGTCCTGTTCCTGAACCTCAGTTTACATAACTCCATTTCACTAACAAGGACCACGCCAATGTTAGATTTTATAGTGGTTTATTATGATGAATAGTTATGGATGAAGGTGTGAAGAGGGGAGTGATGAAGAGGTCGAGAGAAGAGGGATGAAGGGATCGAGGAGGTTGTTTAGGGTTTGGTGGCCGGAACCTGAGGAGTTGAGATTCAGGGTGGGGGCTTGTCTCAATAAAAGGCTTGGTCTTATGAACCCCCAAAAGAATAACAGATCGAACGGAAATTGGTTCGAAGAACGTCCATGTGGCTGTTGCGGATGTGCTATGGTAGGCATGGGAAGAGAGACAGATGAGAATTCAGCAGTGTGGTCTAGTGCCTGATACGGAATGAGTGACCGGGGTACGGGTCCGAAGAATCTTGAATTATGGGATAGGCAGAGATGGCGACCAGGAGTGTGAGACAGCTCTGCCTGATTCAGTGGTGAAGTGGGCATTGCAGAGCGGTCTGGTAATGTAGTGTGAAGTTGTCTGTGTGTACCAGGATGGCTGGACCTCCACTGCCCCCAAAGAATAGCAGTGGTTCGAAAGGGTGGAGGAAGGAGGAGGGTGATGACTGTTCTGGTGGTTGCTCGGATGCGGGCATCGCCTCCGCGGTGACAGCGGTGGTGAGGGTTCTGCCTCTGTGTAGTGTGATGTCTTCCAGTCAGGCTAAGTGGTTTTCGTAAAGAAAGGGATGCCTTCCGAGAAGAAGGAAGTCGCGTCACGATCGCTTGTTTAACCAATGCCGTTGGGTACCATGTGATTGTGGACGGACTGCGCTGCGCTGCGCTGCGCTGCGGCGGCGGACAGTAGCAGTAAGTGGGAAAGAACGGATCGGCCTTGTGGGATGAGGTTGGTGTCATGTGGGTGAGTTGCATGGCGCTTGGAATATGGGACTGAGGATGGGGCTATTGGTGCTTGGCATATTGGTGCCAGGGGGGAAGAGAGATGAGTCTATGCCGTGGTAAGTCCTGGTGGTGATGCTGATGGCTGGTTATGTCAGCTGTAGGCTACACATAGCACCTTATCGCTAAAGCGATCCTCGTATGTGTACATATGCACTACAACACTACTAGGCAGTAAAGCTCCTGATTCTGATCTGGGATAGCTTCGATGTCTGGCTGGAACCAGGAGTAGAGGTGAACGAACCAGCGGCTGAACTGTCTTTAGCTCATTTAAGGCATCGATAAGACGTAGTCTGGGGTATCTGTGCGGCCATGACCGTGCTGGGAGGGATCACGGGGGTGGCAGGTTCTGGTGTTCACTATGCAGGGCCCTCATGTGAGAGGGGGCAGCAGAGATACTGGCATGACAGCTATGGAGGAGGGGGGGCGCGTGGAGAATATATACACTATACACAGGGTCCGGAGTTGGCACTACGGCCCTGGGTGCCCCAAGGTGCCCTGATTAATTGGTAAAGGTATGGCATGCAGCCTGGGAAGCAAGATGGACATGATATGTAAAGAACCCGGTGCCGCCAGACCGCAAGCCGAGTCTGAGATGATTGAAAGATAGTCATCCGCCCTGCGATGGGGAAAACTGAACAATTATGTCACGACAGAGGGAAAAAGCAATTGCAAACTCGACAGCTGTAAGTTCTCTGGAGCAAGAAGAAGCTGTACGAGCTGAGCGGAACCTAGCGGTGAACAGAGCTCCCTCGGCCCAGTGGCAGGACCTGTGGAGGCAGGAAGAGATTATGGTCAATGAAAGCAACTGATAGAATCAAATGCCTGAGTGAAGGCGAGACCAGTGAGGGGCGCCTGGCCGAGGGAGGGTAAAATGGGGGGTTAGCAGATGCTAGCGTGTAAGGTAAGGTGGGTGGTATGAGAAGACTTAAGCCTAGATGGTGGTTATAATGCTGGGATAAGACCTACTTACGTTCAGACCAGGCATAAGCCCTGTTGGTTCAGTCGGCTCCAGAACATTCTCAATTTATAAAACTTTGCACTTTGGAAAACTAAACTATAGAAATAGTATGAAACGGAACTGTTGCTTTATTATTGTAAATAGACATTACATTGACAGTTGTGGTTATAGCAATTGCTTTTAATGTGCTTTCATTTTATATAGTTCCAAAACAAAGCAAAAATCTTTGTTTAAAAGTTTAAAGTTAAAACCTACTTGGCAATAAATCAGATTGTGAGGTTAATGTTTTGGGTGATAAAGCCTGGCCTCTATAGTTCTTTGCATTCTTGATTTTGACGTCTCAGGGATGATGCTGGCTAAGAGAACGCTGGTGTTGATACAAGTGTTCATGTTAGCTAGTTAGGCTGTGTGTTAGAGATCAGTAATTCACTTGAAAGATATTTAATGAGTTAAACAGTTTAATTAGGGTTAGGGGGTGACAAAAATAATCGGGACGAGTCAACTAATCAAATAAATAATTAACAGATTAGTCTACTATGAAAATAATCATTAGTTGCAGCCCTAAACAAGAGCAAGAATTCAAAGCAACACATGACAGAAGGTCCAAGTCAACGGCATTTCCACCATTTAATGATCAGAGCTTCCATCTTTAAAGGACTGGAAGTGGAAGAAGTTTACATGGAAATGAGGAATCTGTTCAATCACTTTGAATCACTTTGTACAAAGTTCATTGATGGATTTATTACAAGAACCTGAAAGATTTCTGTGATCCTGTACAGACTCAACTGATCTGTTCTCTACCAGGAGGAGACTCTCCCTCCTACCCAGAACACAGAGACACTGAGGAACCAAACAACCAGAGCACAAATCCAGGATAAAGAGGTTCAGTGAATGTGGTGTTGAAGGTGTGGAGGTGGATCAGTGTGTCAGAGGAGACTCTGTAGAAGGACAGAGAGCCAGCAGGACAGTCCACATACACTGCTACTCTACGACTGGAGGAGGACTAGGAGATGGAGGTTCTTCTCTTATTATGCCAGACAGAGTAACCATCATCAGAGTAGTCCAGAGTCCAGGACCGATCATTCATTCCAAACACACAGTCTTTACTCTCTCCTCTCCTTCTGAGTCCTCTGTAACTCAATGATATTTTAACTCCTCCTCTCCTCTCAACCTCCCAGTAACAGCAACCAGTCAGACCATCTCTACACAGCAGCTGCCAGCAGTCAAACCTGTCTGGATGATCAGGATATGTCTGCTCCTTCCACACATGTCTCGCCTTCCTGTTGTTGTCAGACAGTTTGATCTCTCTGTTTACTGTGTTTGTGTCAAGTGTGAGTTCACAGGAATCTGATGGAGAGAACGAGACACAATCCAGCTGCAGTTATTGATCAATCATCTCTTCATTGATTGACACTTTGATGGTGACATCAGAGCTTTGAATGAGTGATGTCACAGTCTGAAGATGGTTGAATGTGTGCTGCTTTGTTTTCATGAATCAAATCAAATCAAAACACACTTACACTTCCTCAGACCTGGTCTCAACCATCGGACTCCAGCAGGCTCCACCCTGAAAGGAGGATGGGGGGTCAGACCAGCACATCCTCTTTCAGCATCAAACATGGACATTACATTCCTCTCATATATCCTCACATATACACAATATGTCCATCTGGGCTGCTTCTCCCTGGTCATCTTCACCTTTGCCACTCTCCTCGTACACTGAGAGTGACCCATAAGATGTTGTGGTGTTTAAAAGAGGAGCAAAATATCTGATAACGAACACAAACCTTTTTCTGATAGAGACAGTATCATTTCATGGGATCTTTTCTGCAGGTTTGGGGATAATTACTCTCAAATTCATATCCTGCTGTGATATGATAATTCTAGTCCAAGAATATCTGTAAAAGGAGCTGGAACATTAGTGTTGGTGGTGGGATAACACAGCAACGATTTGCTGTAACTTCTTCAGCCCTGATGGAACTCCAGCAAAGACCCAGAGTCTCTCTCCATTTTCCTGTGTCACCACCTGCTCCACATGGGATTGCCAACATTACTTCAAGAACATGCGCTGTTTGCTAAATACCCGCATTAAAAGTTGCATCCACCAAAACATCGGGCCCAAGCCTTGGCCTGCACGAATGCTAGCACTGCTTAAGGTGCAGGAAACCATGTCCAGCCTGCACAGTCGTCATGCCATCATCCTTCAGCGCACGCTCCCATAGGTTCTGTCCATTCATCATGTGATGTTCATGGGGAGCTTGAAAGTCTCAACAGAAATAATCTTATTCAGCTCTGCAGGTAAAGCTTCCCTGAACTGTCATATTAAACCAGGCTTCATCATTAAACCTGGCTTCATTGTGTTTCTAATTTTAATACTTCACCAGTCCATCCCAGTGCACAGAGTGAGTTAGTGTCTGCACATTTCATGTATTTCCAAGCCATGTTCGCGGTGAAGACTATGTTCAATACAATTGGTTACACTGATAAAAGAACAGTCCAACGTTTGATAGTTAATCTTGAATGTGGCATCTAAAAAGTCTTGAGCTGTGGTTGTCACTTTACGGCACATTCTTGACTAAATGTAACTGCTTTTGAGTTATTGGTTTATTTGTTATGTTTTTATGCAGCTAGGCTAGCAATTCCCTCTGCTTTTAGACTTGGTCCTAAGCTAGGCTAAATGTCCTTGACCTTTCTCCGTACAGAGGTGAAACTGATTTTGAATCTGGGTGAGAGGAAAAAGGAAATTTCTCAGACTTACAGAAAGTTCATTTAACATGCAGATATTGGTCTAAACTGCATCAGTTATTACCAACAAGCAAGTATTATGTTTGTTCCTGAGATGTTCTCCTTGGAGACCACCTACACAGAAATATTTGACCAGTTTTTCTGAAAAGGAAATAGACTTCATTAACCAAAAACACCTTCTCTATCAGAGTGACTAACTGCCTTGTTAGTCCTGATACCTGTCACCTGTGTTGCTCCTGCCCTGCTCGTTAGCCCCTGTGTATATATGTTTGGTGTTTCTCTTCACTCCCCGTCTGGTCATTGTCATGTGTAGAGTGATGTGTGTTCCGGCTGTTCTTGGAACTACCCGTTCAATCATTTTGGATGTACCTGTCTCAGCTACTTGTAAGCCTTATTGCTTGTTTTTTGGATTTGGATTAAAATCCTGAACTAACGTCGGGTCTCTAGTGTCTTGCGTTTGGCCTCTCTCCTGTGTGCACTGATCGGAATCCTGACACTAAATGACGTGCGTGATGGTCAGATAACAAAGACCCATTCTCTTTTTCAACTTACGAGCAGTTGACAGCTTGCACGGCAGCCTTTCCCATATGCATCTTTATGAAACGCTGTCTCTTGTGAATTTTATTTTAAATGCAGCCCCCATTATACTTGAAATTAGAAAATATTAACTGTAAATATTACTGTAGTTATCTGTGTAAAATAGGGTGTTAATTGATTTCATGTGGTTGGTGTATTCACGCCTCAAATCATTCATTCAATCACTCAATCATCAGCATTGATATTTCATTGATATTTCAATATAATCAGCAATAGGACACACAATTGGATAGTTCCAATCCGTTTTGGTGGGGAACTGCACTAGTGGTTTAATAAATCCTGACCTCAGAGTTTCTAGTGTGCAGGGTGGAATTTTCAGTCCAGCACACAGCAGCTTCACTCCTGAATCCTGCAGGTTGTTGTTACTCAGGTCAAGCTTTCTCAGACTAGAGGACTTGGAGCTGAGAACTGAGGACAGAGCTTCACAGCTTCTCTCTGAGAGGTTACACAGACTCAGTCTGGAGAGTAAATAATGAACAAGAAGAACAAATAATCCTGTCAAATGAGTTCCTGACATGAGATGAGCTGTTAAAATGTAATAGACATCAACATTTAGAAAAATATCTCAAATAAACTACGATAAACTGTAACTAGATCTGACCTGAGACATTCCAGTGTACAGTGTGGACTGTCCAGTCCAGCGGCGAGAAGTGACATTCCCAAATCCTGCAGATTGTTGTTGCCTAGGTCCAGTTCTCTCAATCTTGAGTACTGAGAGCTTAAAACTGAGGACATAGCTTCACAGCTTCTCTCTGAGAGGTTACACCAACTCAGTCTAGAGGTAAAATAATGAAAAATAGGACATTTGTGTTAAAATGTTGAGGCTGGATATTTTGGTGATATCATGTAATCTCATTACAGTATAAAATACTTGATTTTTTTTATCCTAAACTGGTGCAGATGTGACAATAAATGATCACTGAATCCAGCATACACAGATATCAAGTAAGTAAAATCACCAGATATCAAAACATAAATGAGGTTCTCCATCTAAGCCAGAACTCATATTTCATCCTTTACAGTATATGATGCTAAATGATTAAAAGATAGAAAAAAAATAGAATTTGGATGGAAATATTGTGCAATTACAGATAATCTGTTTAAAGAAATGTGTCAAGAGTTTTACAACAAAGTAACTTAATCTGACCTCAGGGTTTCCAGTGTACAGTGTGGACTCTAACTCCTGAATCCTGCAAGTTGTTGTTACTGAGGTCCACCTCTCTCAGACTAGACTGGGTGCTGAGAACTGAGGACAGAGCTTCACAGCTTCTCTCTGAGAGGTCACAGCCACTGAGTCTGACATATAGACAGTGATAAAAAAAAAAAGATAAATGACATTTGTGCTTTTGTGCTATTTTGGTGATACAATGTACAGTAGGGCTGTCCCCTAGCAAAGTATTCATTGATAAAGAAATTCCACTTACAGAGCTTTCTTGGAGGCTTTGACCAGTGGCAGCAGCCTCAGAAGAGCCTCCTCTGAAGCAGAGTATTTCTTCAGGTCAAACACGTCCAGATCTTTTTCTGATGACAGTAAGATGAAGCCCAGAGCTGACCACTGAGCAGGAGAGAGTTTATCTGTGGAGAGACTTCCTGAACTGAGGGACTGTTGGATCTGATCCACTAGAGAACGATCATTCAGTTCATTCAGACAGTGGAACAGATTGATGCTTTTCTCTACAGAGGGAGTCTCTTCGATCTTCTTCTTGATGTACTCGACTGCTACCTGATTTTTTGGGCAACTTCCTATCTGTGTCTGCAGTTCTCGTAGGAGATTCTGATTGGTCTGCAGTGAAAGTTACAAAAGGAAGCGGAGGAACAAGTCCAGGTGTCCATTTGGACTCTGTAAGGCCTTGTCCACTTCACTCTGGTAACTGTGTTGATTTGCCTCTGAACAGTTTAGACCTCCAGGACGTTGTTTGTTCTTCTGCCAGCAGATTGACACCAGAGTTGATGAAGGTCAGATGGACATGAAGAGCAGCCAGAAACTCCTGAACGCTCAGATGGACGAAGCAGAACACCTTGTCCTGGTACAGCCCTCTCTCCTCTTTAAAGATCTGTGTGAACACTCCTGAGTACACTGAGGCTGCTGTGATATCGATGCCACACTCTGTCAGGTCGGATTCATAGAAGATCAGGTTGCCTTTCTGCAGCTGCTCAAAAGCCAGTTTTCCCAGAGACTCAATCATCTTCCTGCTCTCTGGAGTCCAGTGTGGATCTGTCTCAGCTCCTCCATCATACTTGATGTTCTTCAGTTTGGACTGAACCACCAGGAAGTGGATGAACATCTCAGTCAGGGTCTTGGGCAGCTCTCCTCCCTCTCTGGTCTTCAACACCTCCTCCAGAACTGTAGTAGTGATCCAGCAGAAGACTGGGATGTGGCACATGATGTGGAGACTTCGTGATGTCTTGATGTGGGAGATGATCCTGCTGGCCTGCTTCTTCTCTGTGAACCTCTTCCTGAAGTACTCCTCCTTCTGTGGGTCAGTGAACCCTCTGATCTCTGTCACCATGTCAACACACCCAGGAGGGATCTGATTGGCTGCTGCAGGTCGTGTGGTTATCCAGAGGCGAGCAGAGGGAAGCAGGTTCCCCCTGATGAGGTTTGTCAGCAGCACATCCACTGAGGTGGACTCTGTGACATGAGTCAGGACCTCATTGTTGTGGAAGTCCAGAGGAAGTCGACACTCATCCAGACCGTCAAAGATGAACACAACCTGGAACTCTTCAAA
>NC_060150.1:533651-549642 GCF_021292245.1 Micropterus dolomieu
AATGATGGTGGAGTGATTTGAGTCCTGGACAGTTAGAGATCCTCATCTCACCTCTGAGCTTTGGTCTGGCTGTCATGTTCCCCACACAGAGTGCTTTTAGAGGGAGGGACTCCCTCCTCTCTGTCCTCACACTGACTCATGCTGCTCAACTCACATCCACTTTCACCTGGAGAGGAAACACAAATCATTCATCTGCACATCAACTCAAATCCTCCTTTCCATCATTTCTCCTGGAAAAAGATCAGCTGCTCCTCCACTGATTGGCTGCTAGTTTCTGTTTCATATCAGTGGCAGCTGAATGCAGTCAGACAGCAGCGTGAGGCAGAGGAAGCTGCCATCAGCTGCTGGACTTCTACTATCAGTCCACTAGATGGAGGCATGAAGCTGCAGCCCAGCACACACACCATGCATGGAGGAGCGGCTACATTCACTGACACCCAGATATGAAACATGACCAAACTTAGCTAACACTTTTATCCAAAGCGACTTACAATTGCTATATATGTCAGTGGTCACACACCTCTGGAGCAACATCCATTGGTTGATGTTGTATTATCCACTGCTCCATCACCACCATCCTACCATCCTAATTTGAATCAAACAGACTTCAGAGCTGTTTACCTAAACTCCAGCAGCACCCCTGTGGAGCCATCAAGGGAATTGACAATGATCCCCCAACAGCTTCCAGGTCTGCCTCTGCCTTGAAGGGCATGTTAGTGGTTTAAAGGAGTTCTTCAAAGTGTTCCTTTTATCATCCAATTACTTCCTCAGTAAAGCTCAACAGCACCCTATCCCTACTGTATACAGCTTTGATGGTTCCCCATTTCCCCCCTTGAGGTGGTGGACGGTTTTCAGAAACACCTTTGTGCTGACCGAACGTCCTTCTCCTTGGCTCCTCCAGACTTCTCCCACATCTGTTGCTTTGCCTCTTTTACGGCAGAGGCTGGTACCTTTCAACTGCCTCCGGAGTCCTCCAGAATAACATATCCCGGAAGGCCTCCTTCAATCAGACTGCTTTCCTGGCTACCGGTGTCCACCACCTTCCGGCGATAGTCTTGCTATTCCAAGCAACAGAGAAAACAGGCGTGTTGTTCACTTCTAAGTGAGGCTACAGCCCAAACAAAAGGACGTACAAAAATTATTTATTAATAAGTAATTTAATTGAAGACCTTCACATAGCCACTTTAAGCTGAGAAAACAAGACCATCTTAAAATATATCATAGTTGTAAAACTGGACCTGATCCACAACTCTATCCTTCTCTCCTCTAACAGCAGCCGGCAGCAAACATAGACCTGGAAACTGGTTTTCCTGCATTCCACAGCTGACGACAAGTTAACAAACCTGTAGTTGAAGCAGACAGAGGCTTGGTTTGTTGGCTTCACTTCAGTTTTTCCTTCCTTCTTTATTTTTTACAGTGTATTACCAAGTGGTTGTTGTTTTTTTCCAGTCCGTCATGCTCCTGAAGTCTGTAGATAACCCTGATCTCTGAGTCCGCCGACAGGTGGAAGATTGACTATCTGATGTCCTGGTGCAGTCAGAACGACAGTCATCTTCATTTTAAACCACATTTCTTTCTTTCTTTCTTTCTCTCTTCTAGATAAATATTATGTAGCCAGACACAAAAAACTGTTGAGCTGGCTGGCTTTTATCAAGCCAGCTAGCTCGATGCACCTGGACTTACCTGCTCTTTATTCCCTTGAGTCTCTGCTGCAGATGAACAACGGTGGAAAATGCATGACGACAAACGAATGCAACGAGATTTCGGACGGTTTAGTTTGGAGTTTTGTTTATGTAGTTTAGTTTGAAGGTTGAAGATGTGTCACATACCTCAAGATGAGCCGAAGTTTGAAGCCACGCCGCTAGGTCACCGGTTTGCATCCTTACCCACTGAACCATCTTCAGCGCTGATGAAGATGAACAACCAGAGAGAGGAAGAAGATCAGACTGAGGAACCTTCAGGAACTTCACCTTCATCAGACTGAAGATGAAACTTTGGATGTATAGACTTTCAACAATGAAATAAATGTTGATCTTTTGCTTGTTTGAAAACAAAAAACTAAATAACCATTTTTGGTGTCAGAATCAGAAAAACAATTAAAACAGCCCATATTTGGTTTATAAAGATATATTGATATATAATGATAAAAATTTATATTTTATCATTATTCCTTTTTGAATAAAGAATGAAGAGAGTCTGTGAACAATCAAGTCATGTTTTATTACAAAGCAAAAACGGAAGTCACGTGGTCTATTCCTTTTTGGAAGCATGAGTGACTGGTGAAACATTCAAAATAAAAGTTGCCCAATGATTATTATTATAGATTTATTATTATAGAAGAAAGATTAACTAAAATAATATTTTATAGTGAAACTAAACTTAAACTGGGAGTTAAAAAAGACTTTAGTTAACTGAAATAAAAATAAAAACGTATTGTGGTGGTAGTGGATACAACACATACCTTTGGTGTAAGATACCCAGGTTCAATCCCCCACTGTGACACATCCACCAATGTGTCCCTGAGCAAGACACTTAACCCCTAGTAGCTCCACAGTGCAACCTCTGACATATATAGTAACTGTAAGTTGCTTTGCATGAAAGCGTCAGCTACATGAGTAAATGTAAGTCTAATATATTAACTCTGGCTGTTAGGGAGATCAAAACATTTATAAGACCATTGGTGACCTGCAACTTCAGATTAAGAAGTGAACTAATGTTATATGTATCTTAGGATAGCAGTTAGCCTCTGTATTGAAGTTATTATTATTAAAAGCATCTCCTCTAGCTCTAGACTTCCAGGTCTTTTCTGTCTTTCTATTTAATTCGATGAACCACCAGAAAAAGTGTTCTGCACTGTTCGTAGCTGTGTAAGGTAAAATAAAACTGAGTCACTCAGTTTTTCTCCCTTGTACTCTTCCCATGACCTGGAGGATCTGAACCTGTGCAGGTTTGAGGACTGATGATAGTAGCAAGGCTGGCCCCAGTCACCCACCACCACTCATTGTTCATATAAATGCTGGACTGTCAGGACAAGCAGCACACCACTCCTTCCTCCATCACCAGAAAAGAGTCTGTCACTCAGATATTCAGATCATGATATGCATACGCCCTTAAATGATTTATAAGCATAGTGGATGAGTAAAGTCTAAAACCTACCATAAGGGCTGTTATGTTATTGTTACATAACACTATAGTCATTTATACTAGTTCCTCCTCCAGGTTATGGAAAGTGCCTCTGCAGTGGACAGATGTAGATTAAGTCTGAGCCAGGATGCTCTGTTTTACTGAAGTTGTTAATAATGAATATTGTTCGCTTATCTTGTTTACTTAACGTGTGGTGGGGGTTGTGTGCATGTGGCAAATTCAGTATGTTCATAGGCTTTGAAAGCTTTGAAAGAATAACATGTTACGGATGAAGAACCGGTGTTTTTTGCATGGGCCAACAACAAGCTGGAACTGTTACTGCAAGTAACACTAGAGTCCAAAGTGGGGGTGGAAAACAGACTGGAAGTTGTTGCAAACTAAATGGGTTGACGTGGACAGTACAAGTGTACCTTAGGAGTGTTTTTTGCACGCTAAAAAATATTTTAATAAAAATACCAAAACTAAACTTTGGAAAAGTTTGGAAAATTGGAAAATGTTATTTAAAATTTTAAGCCAGATTTCAATTGGAATATAGATTTTAATGTTTCTTTTTATAGCTGAATACAGGGGTTGGCCTGTGCTTTTCTGTAGGATACTTTCAGAACCCTGTTCAGAGTGACTGGCTAGCTCAGGTAGAATGTAGGTCTCATAAACCAAGGATTATCAGTTTGACTTCAGCTTCCAACATTTTTTTTCTTCTTTTGTGTGTTTTTCATTATCCTCTTTAACAAAGTTGTTATGAAGAGATTCAGAGGAATCCAATCACACATTTCCCGACAGCCATTTCAAAGGTTCCGAAATATTCCTCAGGAAATGTGTAACGTTGAATGGATTCCCCTGAATGAGAAGCGCAGGAATTTCCTCTGCCTGGGAATGATGGGGGAATAAAAAGTACATAGGGTGATGCATGTGGACCAATGGTCAGGATGCACAGTCCAGCTCTATTGTGAGCATGTGAAACAGTATCTTCATAAGAACATGGTTGAAGAAATAGTTGGTGTCCAACAAGGATTAAAGCCACAACCCAAGTCTATGAGAGCTGTACTCTATCAACTGAGCTAGCCAGTGACACTGATTGGGTGACTAAAACTACCATTAAACCACTGTGGTAAACTACTGTTTTGTAATCTCGAGATCACAAAGAAAATTACGGGAAAATGGAGTAAAAATTTTTTTTGAATCGATGGGCGCTTATACTGGATTACAAACTGGATTAAAATCAACTCTTTATTTAACTGCAAAGTGTGAATCTGATGAATGTGATGTTTGTTATGTTCCTAAAGGTTTGTACACTTTACTGCTTATTCTCACTTTAAACAGCCTTTACTGTAGTAAAAGTACTAATACCACTCTGTGAAAATACTCCACTGCAAGTAAAAGTCCTGCATTCAAACCTTCAAAGTATCAGCAACATGTACTTACAGTATGACAGCAAAAGTACTCATAATGCAGTAAAATCTTCCTGTCAACGTTTCTCTATTATATCTGATGTTTCTGGATTAATATTCCTGCTGCAGTAATGTTGCATTTTACTGCTGCAGATGTTTAAGGACACAATTTTCTGCCATAACAATCCTCCCTCTGGCCATATATGGCCATCAGAGAACAGAAAATTGACAATAGAAAATTAGTCTTGGCCAATTTTGCAGAATACAGACATTTTTAAGTTATGAACAAGCAGGGGATCAAACATTTGTATTTGTACTCATCCTGGATGAGAAGCTCGGCTATATCAGGTATCACATATTCATAACTGACCTATAGTGTGGTATCTGCAATGTCTACTAGATTAACTTGTGGGATAAAACAGGTATATCTACGAAAGCTACAAGTGTGAATGTTTCTTTGCAGGACTACTTTTGTGTCTGAGACCTTTGTTTTGAAAAACTGTTGCCTGGTTCAACAGTCACAAGCTTTAACGCTTGATTGTAATAAAAGTATCCACCTTTCTCCATTTTTTTAATTGTACACCCACATCAACAGAGACTTGATTCAAACCCGGTCGCGTTTTGATTTCTTTCTTTAAACTCATTTGGGACCCCTCAGGGCACCCCGATGGCTTCTATCAAAACATTAGTATCAATGGAGAAAATCTGGACTGGAGCATTTCTGCCATTGAGGCTGTGAGGCTGTGAGGCTTCGTATGGCATAATAAGGACAACCAATGCCAATACTACTCTCGCGCATGTACCTCTCCATCCTTCCGGCAGAGTTTGGTACAGCCGGCCACTCCCACAGGACCAGTACAGGTCAGGGATGGCACGGATTTGGTGTAATAGCATGTCAGCGCTAGGCTTGTATGCAGTGTGGCAGTCTGCATTGTTGTCTACTGTGCAGTCCCAGGTGTGTGAGGACACAACAGGGAAATGCCCCACCGACTGACCAGCCGTTTGAACCTTGGAATGAGCCTCACCTAGGTGAAAACATCAAAATATGATGTCTGTTGCTACTGTGGTGTTTTGAGGAGTTGGGATGGCAGTGCTTGCGTGGGCAAGGAGTGGACATCTCACATAAGTTTCTAACAGGGCCGTGTCGACTTTGTAGCCACGTGTGAGCACTGGAGTTGGCGTTGGAGAGTGGGAAAGGTTTAAATTTGGAAACTATATGTGAGCATTCCATGCAGGCTGTGTAAGGCAGAGGCAACTACCTGAAGCAACTAGAATTTACAGTGGTGCGCTATTCAGCACTCTGTACTAAGCGTTACCATCCGGTGAGAAGCTCAGTGGTGCTACTGCGCGCTTTGATCTATTGAGACTATGCAGTATTAGTGTGGTCGAGTTGGATGTAGGTGGATGTTTGTCAGATACTGAGACCGAACCGCTCCCATCCTGGCAACTGGAACGGGTGGATTCCATCATCAATTCCTCGTTGGTCACTCTGTAGTTCAAATACGTGTAGTGTAGTGTTTGGCTATCTGCTTCTTTCTTCTTCCCCCCCTCACTCATGTCCACAGTGAATGTTATGACCTATGGCTATATGTTCGGTCAATTCAAAATACCAAGAATATAGTGACTTGTAGTTACTTCTGGAGTGCTGTCCTTAGCACCTCTGGTCTGCTGAGCTCGAGCCGGTTGAGTTGGGATGTGGATGGAGGCTCGACATCGTCGCAGGGTTCTGGGATAGACTTACAGTGGCTGGCGTGGACCCAGGTATCCCATCCCATGACTTTCACAGCGGTCTCAGTGGTTAAAGGCACTTGGAAAGGACCTCAAAAACCAATTAAAGGAGAACCTGTGGCCCTTGATGAGTACACAACTCCCTGGCTCTAAATGAGGGAGAGTAGCCATGGCTTCAAAGGGCAGCTGTGAAGGCAATGTCACTTGCGCATATGGGAAAAACAAAGTATTGCTTCACCAAACATTTTGTCATACTGTTACCATTTTACAGCACCAGCACTCTGTTGCTGATGCCATCACTCAGGAAGGAAAACAGAGATGAATTTCAGTTATTAGGCTTCTAAGGGCTTTGGCCACCACTCTGGCCTCCTGTTCATGGAAAACTTTGCCAACAATTACAAGACAGCATTTAATTTTTTCACATGGTGTTGGTACAATCCACCATAAGATCCTGTCTGGACCTGTAGGAAAGAAGAGATTTTGAGTTGGTTCGCAGTTGTTTTGCTCCACAATCTCTCTGAGAGAGCTCTGGCTAGACAGTAGCATGTTCTAAACCGGTCTCACCCTCTCTGTATGGGTATTCATCTTGGAGCTCACAGTGACGAATAACAGCGTGTCCAATAACACAGTTTACCTTCCATCTCTGTCCCTGAACAGCTGCTAAGTGAGACCTAGTGCTCACGGATGCACCGCACCATTTACTGCTAGTTGGTCTAGAATACTCTACCACTCTGTGCTCTGTTGGTTGGCCTTACCCCCAGTTTTCCTTTTGATGGAAAGTTGTGGGAGTGGGCATACGAGTCATCGCAGGGGATGGTGACTCCAGCCTATAACAGTGAATTCAAAACATACCCAGGCTTTTGAATCACTAACTAACAAACAAACAAACAAACAAACAAACAAACATGTTTAACACATTCAAGCACTTCTTGTTTAGTAGATATCATTTTACAATCCAAGAGTCCAGATCAAATTAGGCTTTGTTTTTCCACCATTGTTTTTTAAGGGCGTGTCGGACTAGCTGCTAGGCGAACATTACGACCCGTGTTGTCTTGTGACATCGGCAGATAACGGAATTAAAAGCTAGACTACAAACGAGCTGTTTTCAGGCAGTTCAGAGCAGAGTTTTCTGTGGGAGATGCGAACCCGCTTTGGGCTGGACTTTTGGCTTTTTCACTTTGCAAACCTATTACATGCATAAAAAAGGTTTAAAACTCAATAAAGAGAGGGAAAAACCAAAAAGCATAATATGACCTCTTTAAATATAACAAAAAGTTTCTAGAGCACCAAGGAAGAATATGCTCTATATATACTATTTCTGCTTTCTACAGATTTACGCTTGTTGAGCAGGTGTACTGGTGAAGTTGTGCCGTTTTATTGTACTTACTGACAATAAATATGTGAAAATTTGGTGCTTCAAGTGGTGAGTTTACAGCGTCCTTTCAGACTTGGACTATGGACGAGTAACTGTTAACATCACTGCAGCTTCCTGCACACCTGTCGCCAGAAGACATGACAACGCTGACAAAGAAACGGTACTTGGGGAACCTGCAATGTCACACCATCCCTTTGGCTGAATGATCAGTAGCTGGTTGTGTGGTGCGTTAAAGTACTATAAATAATATTTGTTTCCTGAACCAAGTTGGAATCACTTCCTGATCTTGTGGCATCCACAGACTTTTGGCCAAATAATGTATCTTCATCTGAATGGTGTCAGTAGTCCTGAGCTGAGAAAGACAACAAACACACTCCAGTAACATTCTGCTTTTATTGGAACAAGAGCCAGAATTCAAAGCAACACATGACAGAAGGTCCAAGTCAACGGCATTTCCACCATTTAATGATCAGAGCTTCCATCTTTAAAGGACTGGAAGTGGAAGAAGTTTACATGGAAATGAGGAATCTGTTCAATCACTTTGAATCACTTTGTACAAAGTTCATTGATGGATTTATTACAAGAAGCTGAAAGATTTCTGTGATCTTTTACAGACTCAACTGATCTGTTTTTTAACAGGAGGAGACTCCCTCATCCAGAGAACAAATAGACACTGAGGAACCAGCCTTCCAGAACCTAAACCCAGGATAAAGAGGTTCAGTGAATGTGGTGTTGAAGGTGTGGAGGTGGATCAGTGTGTCAGAGGAGACTCTGTAGAAGGACAGAGAGCCAGCAGGACAGTCCACATACACTGCTACTCTACCAGAGGAAGTAGAGGAGATGGATATTCCTTTATTATTGTGCCAGGCAGAAGAACCACCTCCATCAGAGCAGTCAATACTCCAGGACTGATCATTCCTTCCAAACCCACAGTCTTCTCTGTCTCCTTTCCTTCTGATTCCTCTGTAACTCACTGATATATCAACTCTTCCTCTCCACTCGACCTCCCAGTAACAGCGACCAGTCAGACCATCTCTACACAGCAGCTGCCTCCAGCGGTCAAACCTGTCTGGATGATCAGGATATGGCTGATCCTCCTCCTCCTCACGTGACGCCTTCCTGTTGTTGTCAGATAGTATGATCCATTTGTGTACTGTGTTTGTGTCAATTGTGAGTTCACAGGAATCTGATGGAGAGAACGAGACACAATCCAGCTGCAGTTATTGATCTATCATCTGTTCATTGATTGGCACTTTGAATGAGTGATGTCACAGTCTGAAGATGGTTGAATGTGTGCTGATTTGTTTTGTTTTATATGAAAGTGATGCAGATGTTGAATTTAATTATTCTGTTTTCAATCCATACCAGCTAAATGAATGTAAGTACATTGGCAATACTGACTCTTTGCAAACAGTAAACGCCATTCCTAGGGCATTTGTAATAATTACAGTCGCTACCCACAGAGGTTGAAAGGAGAAGTACGATTTATTCTCTTTCCAAAACCTGAAATAAATCCAGAAAAATGTTGGCTGTGGATTGTTCCTAATGTAATGTTAGTTAGCTAACGCTAGGTAACTTCCAACTGAATGTAACGTAATAAAGAATGTAATAATGAATAGAGGCCTACCCAGCTGTACAGGAACAGTGTTGTTGTCGTTCCTATCATTGTCTTTTGTCTCTATTGTCTGGGGATGCGGTGGTTCACTTGTACTGTGTGAGTGGTAGGCTTTAGCGTCTATCTTTTAATTTTTTTTCCACATCCGTTTGAATCAATTTGAGTCAGTTTGACAGCCTGAATACAACCTTCAAATGTATAATGCAACTGCAAATCTGTCTGCTTCTTTCTGAGATCGCTTTTTCCAACAAATTTGACAATATTTCTCCGGGGAGTGCAGTAATAGACAGTGGCAGCGCCAACAGTTTGTCGGACTTAGCAACAGTAACTAAGGGGGACGGGGCTTAGCAAAGGGTCCATTGAGCTCAACCTCTGCTGATTGAGTGAAAAATATTGAATGTTAGTGTTTTCTCAATGACCACATGGTGTAGGCAATGAGAAACAAAAGGGATTTGTGTGTCGAGTTTAGAGAAATGGGTATTAGAAACCATTAGAAATTTTTGCTCAATAGCCTCGTTATAGTGTTCAAGCAATTGAGAAAAACTGTATGGAAGGTAAACTGTGTTTTCTATTTGGTGATTTTAACATCAATCTTTTTCAAGGTGAAAGACATGCTCCAAGAGCTGATTTCTTACATGCATTGTATTCATCCTATTTCCATCCTCTTATATGCAAACCAACATGAGTGACAAACAAAACCGCCACCCTAATCGATAATATTAAAAAAAAATGTTTTATGTGTCCAATTCAGGAATACTGTGTACAGATATTTTCAGACGAGTTCCCCATATTTAATTTGAATTCAGGAATTAGTGGTATTCCAAGAATGTCTACAAATAAACCAAGCAATCGTAGGTTTAGTGAAGAGAATATAGACCACTTTAAATCCATGATTGAGCATGTCACATGGGATAATATTTATATTCAACATGATGCTGAATCAGAGTGTCAATCACTTTGACAAATATTTAATTCTATTTTTCTTGAGTGTTTTCCACTAGTTAAGTATAAAGGCAAGTCGGACAAAAATAAACCATGGTTCTCTTCAGGAGTATTGAAGTCCTCAATAAAGACAAACAAACTATATAGAAACTTTCTGCAAAATCCAACTCCACATAACTCTGATATCTCTGAAGACAATGATGGTGCACACCTACTTTGTATAACAAAGAAAAATTACTATTCATATAAATTTAAAGAGTCTCTTAGCAATATAAAATCCACATGGAATCTCATCAATGAATTATTCAACAAAAAAATGGTACTGTTAAAATTCCATCTAATTTTACTAATGATGGTATTTCTCTTGCCAACCCTTCTGATAAAGCCAATGTATTTAATGACTACTTTGCCAATGATCGTCCAATTGATTCCATTATTGGCTGCTTTCCCACATTGTGTAATTTTGATCCCCCTACATCCAGAGAAATCTAATTTTATAATTTTCAGTAATAAAAATAAAAGTTATGTAAAAGAAGATGCTAAATTGTTTATTAACAATATTAAAATCAACCAAGTTACGTGAGCAAAAATTTTTGGTGTATTAGTAGATTAAAAATCATGAAGTGACTTGGCATTATTAGAAAAGTTTATTCATTGGTAAATGAATTCTATCTTTTAAGTCTTTACTATAGTTTATTATATCTGTACATCATACTGTCACATTGTTTGAGCCAGTAATAACCCTTCTTCTCTTCAAAAAATCATTTTAATCCGAAAAAGGCTTTTAAGGTTGGCAACTGCATTAATACAAATCAGCTCCTCCTGTAAATATCTATCAAACATGTATCTTTATGTATAAATGTATGGTTCAAAATCATAGCCTACCAAAAGTATTTCACAACTAACTGTGATGACCCTTCATATCAAATCCGACAAGCTAAGAATATTCATCTCCCTTATTATCATACAACTCTTCGACAATATTTCAGAAGACCATTATTTTGGAATACTATTCCCCTTTCTATCAAAACTAGTCCATTATTGTCAGTATTTAAGTCAAGCATGTAAAAATACTTATGTCATGGTAAAAATTTCAGTATGGCTGTTTTGTATGTTTTATTTAATCGTTTATCATTATTCTCATTATTTTTTATAATAATTTTGTAATATAAACTGAAAATCCAGAGGGGAGGTTTCACTATAAGCCCCTGCAGGTTTCTTGCCTCTCCTGCATAATTCATACAGTGTAATTTTAAATATTTTTATTTGTCTTTGTGCTACTAAATAATTTAAAATTTGTTTACATGAAGTAAGTGAAAAGCACACTTACACTTCCTCAGACCTGGTCTCAACCATCGGACTCCACCATGCTCCACCCTGAAAGGAGGAGGGGGGTTAGACCAGTACATCCTCTGTCAGCATCAAACATGGACATTACATTTCTCTCATATATATATACACAATTTGAGCATCGACCCTCATCTGCCTCACAGTGGTTTGGTCCACTACCTACCTTTTTTAGAACACAGAGACTTTATTTCGTCAGTTCTAGTAAGTTATTCAGACCATCAGGGGAAAAGTGAGAAATATACAAAAGTCAGTTATATTGTCAGCTAATTTATTCCCCTGCATGCTGCTCAGAGTATCTCCCTCTCCACATGCACCATTTGAGGAGTGTCTCTGTCGCTCTTCATTAGTATCGGTTTTTATTACTAAGTGGTGAAAGTCAGAGAAAAGGGCCTGGACAGCCACACCCCCTCCTGAACTGGAAACCAGGTCAGGACAAGTGTGTAGTAGGAATAAGATGTGGATAACAGCTGACAGGAAATTGCATTGTTCCATGTAGAACAACACATAATTCCACATAAACTATGTTGTCTCTTATGTTTACTGTGTTTTGGGAAAAGACAAGAAGCTTAATGCCAAAATAATCTAACAAGAGAGTATTCAAAAGGGCACTGGCAAACCAGTGATACCACAAAGATAGTCAGACGGGTGATCATAGCCAATTCCCCCGTACATGGCTTGCCCAAATGTTAAAACGTCCTGTCCATCCGAGCATGTGCAGGAAACTACTGCTGTATGCCTGTTTAGTCATAGAAAAGCAAAAAACCTCAAAAAGCTTATAAACAAGACACATTCTACTCATCAATAAAAAAATTTGATTTATTATTTGAAGAACAAAAACAACATGATTAGTCTTCCCAAAAACTCAAAGTGGTTCATCATAATTATTCTTATTTGCTTGAAAACATTTGTTTCTAAATAAGGCAAAAATATTGCTGCATAACAGGAGTGAACCACCTGTGATTACTGACAATCAGTCTGACAGAATGTTGACTAAACAAACCAAGTACCTTTAATAATTTATTATTAACCAAGGTATCGTCGTCATATCCCATTTGTGACTTTCCATTACATTTTATTCTCTCTGTGTGCTTGTTATAAGTGTGAAAATTGTAAATAATGACCAAATATCTGAGAGACGTCGTCATGACTTTTCTTTGTAAATCTTTTTTCTTTTGATGACCCTAGGCTAGTAACTTTGGAAGAAGGTTATTTCTGAGACTGACAGACAGTTCCTTTAACATGCAGAGATCTGTCCAAACTGATTCAATTATTACCAATAGGCAATTATCATGTTTGATCTTGGAAATGTTCTGCTAGTAGACCTCCTACACAAAGATGTCCTTTTTATGTTCAACCAGTGTTTCTGTTCTGAGCACCATTCCATAATTTCCACCATTAACCAAAAAACAGTCTGACTGTGGCTGCAGCAGGCCTCTTCATACCTGAGAGTGTCCAGGCTCCAGTGTGGATCCTCCAGTCCAGCAGACAGCAGCTTCACTCCTGAGTCTCCTGGATGATTGTAGCTCAGGTCCAGCTCTCTCAGATGGGTTGGGTTGGAGCTCAGAGCTGAGGCCAAAGAAGCACAGCCTTCCTCTGTGATCAGACAGCCTGATAGCCTGCAATCACACAAACCAACACACACAGGAATCCCCTGAGAACAAGAACAAGTTAATGGTCTTATTCAAATCATATTATAAGACATAATCCTATACAGGTTAGCTGTTTATCTACTGATGTAATTGTAATTTTAAGTGGTCATTCATTAAATGTGTTGAGGAATCCTGACCCAAGAGTTTCCAGTTCACAGTGTGGACTCTCCAGTCCAGCAGAAAGCAGCTTCACTCCTGAATCATACAGGTTGTTGTTACTCAGGTCCAGCTCTCTCAGACTAGAGGACTGGGAGCTGAGAACTGAGGACAGAGCTTCACAGCTTCTTTCTGAGAGGTTACAGCCACTCAGTCTGGACAGGGAATAATTAACAAGAAAAGAGATACCATTTGTTTGAAAATGTTGAGACTGAGATTTTAGTTATACACAACAATGTATATACATTTTTGCTTATTTTCTTTAAACCTTTTTTATGTGTGGAACCTAATCATGACTGAAAGAGACAGACAACCACACTGAAACAAAAACAGCCCATCTAATAACAACTGTCTTGGTGAGACAGAGGATCAAACTATAAAGTGTACCTCAATACAAAGATGAATTTATGAATTAGTTATTCCTCACAAGTCCAAATTCTGGTAAATTATCAGGCTTAACAACACACACAATTACTGACTTATCCCATATATATGGCCACTGGGATGAATCCATTCAACAGAAACCACATGACTTCATTACTTTCAGTGAAGGCCTAACTTTGTTTCTTTCATTTTGGCCCATATATCTGATCTCCTGCTGATTGGAAGATCAGTGATTTGATCCCCTTTTGTTACTTAATAGTTTTATATTGAGATACACATTCATTGTATCACATTTTCCAGTGTTAAGGTCCATTTCAGCCTTTCAGTGGCTAGTTTTAAGAAATCTGTCCTAGCAAATTTGGCTTAACTGAATGTAACAATATTTAACAATATTAATGTATGAATGTTTGGCCTTTTTTCTAGGAGGGCTGTTTTTGCAATGTTACTCTCAAAATAAGGAAAATATTCTTTTCCTGTGCTGCGACATCATGCAAACAATTGCTGTAACTTGTTACTCAATATTAGCTGTAATATCTTATTAAGAAAACATTAGATTATATATTCTTAAAACAAGATTGATTTTATTTTACTTGCTTGAATGTTCATTTTAGACAAAATTCCCAGAAACAAGACTTTTTTACTTTCTTGAGATTCCTTTCTTCCAGAGTAGTAGTCAAATGACATGATATCAAAAGATCACTATGTTTCTCCATCTCCGCTAAAGGTAATATTTCATACTGAAAACCATGCGAATTGGAATTGGAACAAAATACAGGCCAAAAATGTTGAATTTCTAATGAATAAATCCCACTTACAGAGCTTTCCTGGAGGCTTTGACCACTGGCAGCAGCCTCAGAAGAGCCTCCTCTGAAGCAGAGTATTTCTTCAGGTCAAACACATCCAGATCTGTTTCTGATGACAGTAAGATGAAGCCCAGAGCTGACCACTGAGCAGGAGAGAGTTCATCTGTGGAGAGACTTCCTGAACTCAGGGACTGTTGGATCTGATCCACTAGAGAACGATCATTCAGTTCATTCAGACAGTGGAAAAGATTGATGCTCTTCTCTGCAGAGTGAGTCTCTTCGATCTTCTTCTGGATGTATTCAACCGCTACCTGATTGGTTTCTGAGCCAATTCCTATCTGTGTCAGCAGGCCTCGTAGGAGAGTCTGATTGGTCTGCAGTGAAAGTCCCAGGAGGAAGCGCAGGAACAAGTCCAGGTGTCCATTTGGACTCTTTAAGGCCTTGTCCACAGCACTCTGGTAGAACTGTGTCAATGCAGATTCATCTTCACTTGTTTCAGGCTTCTGGCAGGTTGATTGTTCTTCTGCCAGCAGGTTGACACCAGAGTTGATGAAGGTCAGATGGACATGAAGAGCAGCCAGAAACTCCTGAACGCTCAGATGGACGAAGCAGAACACCTTGTCCTGGTACAGCCCTCTCTCCTCTTTAAAGATCTGTGTGAACACTCCTGAGTACACTGAGGCTGCTCTGATATCGATGCCACACTCTGTCAGGTCTGATTCATAGAAGATCAGGTTGCCTTTCTGCAGCTGCTCAAAAGCCAGTTTTCCCAGAGACTCAATCATCTTCCTGTTCTGTGGACTCCAGTGTGGATCTGTCTCAGATCCTCCATCATACTTGGTGTTCTTCAGTTTGGACTGAACCACCAGGAAGTGGATGTACATCTCAGTCAGGGTCTTGGGCAGCTCTCCTCCCTCTCTGGTCTTCAACACCTCCTCCAGAACTGTAGCAGTGATCCAGCTGAAGACTGGGATGTGGCACATGATGTGGAGGCTTCGTGATGTCTTGATGTGGGAGATGATTCTGCTGGCCTGCTTCTTCTCTGTGAACCTCTTCCTGAAGTACTCCTCCTTCTGTGGGTCAGTGAACCCTCTGACCTCTGTCACCATGTCAACACACTCAGGAGGGATCTGATTGGCTGCTGCAGGTCGTGTGGTTATCCAGAGGCGAGCAGAGGGAAGCAGGTTCCCCCTGATGAGGTTTGTCAGCAGCACATCCACTGAGGTGGACTCTGTAACATCAGTCAGGACCTCATTGTTGTGGAAGTCCAGAGGAAGTCGACACTCATCCAGACCGTCAAAGATGAACACAACTTGGAACTCTTCAAACCTGCAGATTCCTGCTTCTTTGGTTTCAGGAAAGAAGTGATGAACAAGTTCCACCAAGCTGTACTTTTTCTCTTTCAGCACATTCAGCTCTCTGAAAGTGAATGGAAATGTGAACTGTATGTCCTGGTT
>NC_060150.1:549742-567395 GCF_021292245.1 Micropterus dolomieu
ATTTTAGGACAAAATCCAAAGAGGAAGTTTCAGACTAAAAAGAGCTGAACTTGATTTGTGGAACTCAGACTGCTGAAGCCTCATATTGTCCTCAGCTCAACTTTCCAATGTCTTTTTCCACAGAAGCAGGACTGTGGACTCTGTCCTCCATCACTTCCATTGAAACCCCATCAGGAAGAGATCTCTTCAGGGCCAGTGTGCACAGGAGGAACAATTCCAGCCACCAACAACTCTTTCAGTGGACATATGGGCATGTCAGTGTTGTTTAGGGACAGACTGGAAAACATGTGGACCTGTCCTTTAATCCTAATCTGGCTCTGACCTTCATCATCATTCTAGGAGAACATGGACATTAGAAGGACAACTGGTCAGACTGGATTTAATGAGGACAAACATCAGCAGGGAGCAACATGAGGAGGGAGACATGAACATTTAGCTCTGATTGGCCAACGCTGTTTAATACTGACACATACTCACTGTCTGTCAGACACATGTCCTCGCTTAAAATTAACGGGGTAACCCTTTGAGTGGTCACTCTTGAAGGACACACAGCTGGGCTCAGGTCCAGGTCCAGGTCCAGCTTCAGGTCCAGGTCCAGGTCCAGGTCCAGCAGAGTCTGGTCCCTGCTGCTGCTCTGGGCTTCAACACAACACACACAGATCTTTGAGAGTGAATAATGATGGTGGAGTGATTTGAGTCCTGGACAGTTAGAGATCCTCATCTCACCTCTGAGCTTTGGTCTGGCTGTCATGTTCCCCACACAGAGTGCTTTTAGAGGGAGGGACTCCCTCCTCTCTGTCCTCACACTGACTCATGCTGCTCAACTCACATCCACTTTCACCTGGAGAGGAAACACAAATCATTCATCTGCACATCAACTCAAATCCTCCTTTCCATCATTTCTCCTGGAAAAAGATCAGCTGCTCCTCCACTGATTGGCTGCTAGTTTCTGTTTCATATCAGTGGCAGCTGAATGCAGTCAGACAGCAGCGTGAGGCAGAGGAAGCTGCCATCAGCTGCTGGACTTCTACTATCAGTCCACTAGATGGAGGCATGAAGCTGCAGCCCAGCACACACACCTGCATGGAGGACCGGACACATTCACTGACACAGTGATATCTCACAAAAGTGAGTGCACCCTTCACATTTTTGTAAATATTCAATTATATCTTTTCATGTGACAACACAGAAGAAATGACACTTTGCTACAATTTAAAGTAGTGAGTGTACAGCTTGTTTAACAGTGTAAATTTTTGTCCCCTCAAAATAACATATCACACAGCCATTAATGTCCAAACCGCTGGCAACAAAAGTGAGGACACCCCTAAGTGAAAATGTCCCAAATTGGGCCTAAAGTGTCAATATTTTGTGTGGCCACCATTATTTTCCAGCACTGCCTTAACCCTCTTGGGCCTGGATTTCATCAGAGCTTTATCGGTTGCCACTGGAGTCCTCTTCCACTCCTCCATGACAACATCACGGAGCTGGTGGATGTTAGAGACCTTGCACTCCTCCACCTTCCATTTGAGGACGCCCCACAGATGCTCAGTAGGGTTTAGGTCTGGAGACATGCTTGGCCAGTCCATCACCTTTACTCTCATTTACTTGGCTTGTCACCCTATCTAAGGGAGATGCCTGCCACCCGCCTGAGAAAACCCATTTCAGCTGCTTGTACTCACGATCTACTTCTTTCAGTCAGGAGCCGGGCGGCTGTGGCTCAGGAGGTAGAGCGTGTTGGCCGTTAATCGGAAGGTCGGCGGTTCAATCCCTGGCTCCCCCTGGTTGCATGTCAAAGTCTTTGGGCAAGATAATGATCCCCGATTTGTGAATGTGTGTGAATGCGGATGTAGTGTAAAAGCGCTTTGAGTGGTCAAAAAGACTAGAAAGGCGCTATACAAGTACAGAGCATTTACATTGACCCAGCCTTCATGTTAATAGGTTCAATTCAATTTTATTTATATAGCGCCAAATCACAACAACAGTTATCTACACCATACTCTGATCCAAGCAGTAAGTGATAGAGGCAAAGAAAAACTTCCTTTCAGAGGTAGAAACCTCGAGCAGAACCATAACTCACAGGCTCAAAACCATGGCAACCATGGTGAGTGTAGGAACGGAAATTGACTAGTAGATCGAGAACTTTGCCTTCCGGCTAAGATCTCTTTTCTTCACAACAATGTGGTAGAGGGAATGCAATAATCTGCATTGTTTCTCTTGAATCCGAGGTTCGACTAAAGGCAAACCCTCCTCTCCAGCACCTTGGATCAGATTTTACCAGGGAAGCTGAGATGTTTGATACCTCTGTAATTGGCACACAGTCTCTGGCCCCCCTTTTTGAACAGGGGAACCACTACACAGGTTTGCCACTCTTAAGGTACTGTCCCCAACTTCCACGCAATGTTGAAGAGGCATGTCATCTAAGACATCCACTCCACATCCAAAACTTTTAGCATTTCTCATCAATCCCTGGGGCTTTGCCACTGTAGCCTGTTTGACTACCTCAGTGAAATCCACCAGGCAAATTGACGATGATCCCCCATCAGCTTCCCGCTCTGCTGCTGCCTTGGAGGGCATGTTAGTGGGATTCAGGAGTTCCTCAAAGTGTTCCTTTCATCGTCCAAATTCCTCCTGAGTAAAGGTCAACAGCATCCTATCCTTACTGTATACAGCTTGGATGGTTTCCTGTTTCCTCCTCGTGAGGTTGCAGACGGTTTTTCAGAAGCACCTTTGTGCCAACCAAAAGTCCTTCTCCACACCTGCTGCTTTGCCTCTTTTACAGCGGAGGCTGCAGCGCTTTGGGCCGGTCAGTCCCTTGCTACTGTCTCTGGAGTGGTCTGGAATAATATTTCCCGGAAGGTCTACTTCAATCGGAGAGCTTTCCTGGCTACAGGTGTCCACCTTGGTTTTTGGGGATTACTGTTTCTTACAGGCTAAAATCAACACTTTGACATAATACTGGTGGTACACATGAGAGGAATTTGGGTCATGTCAGCTGCTGAAGTAATGGGGAAAGCCATACAACTTAATTATAGTATTTTGCACCAGATAACGTTACCGGATAACTGCTTGGCGTTAGCAACTGCTCGGCAATTAGCTAACATTATCTAACTTGAACCAACTAAAGCACTAAATCATTTTATGTTTCACATGCTTTGCAGTGTGGATAGTTTACCTTTCCAATAGAATGAAAGCCAACTCTGTGTCGGTTTTGCCAGTTTCAAAACAAAGCGTAACTCAAGTCTTTCTGATGTTGACTGTGTTTTCACCCGACGTGGATTTGATTTTCGTCAGTCCTGAAGGGCTTCAGCACATAAAACCTTTTTGTTGTTTTTTATACTTACATGGAGTTTGTATTGAGAGTCTGTGTTGTTCTGGGACCCGGTTGTTTTGTGGTGTTAGTGGACTGCATTTCGTTAGATGCAGTGTTGTCTCTGTAGTCTGAGAGAGGTGCAGCTACAACCCACCCGATACCTTCACATAAGAAGCAGAATATTGGCTGTTCCAAGCACCAGAGTAAATAGGTGTGTTGTTGACAAAAAGGATGTAAACAAATTATTTATTAATAAGTAATTTCATTGATGAACTTCATATAGCCACTTTAAGCTGAAATAACAAGAAACATTTGTTCAAATGTTTAGCATTGCTGTAAAACCGGACCCACAACTCTCTCTCTCCTCCTCCCCTCTTTCCATCCTTCTCTCCTCTAACAGCAGCTGGCAGCAAACATAGACCTGAAAACCTGTTTTCCTTCGTTCCACAGCTGACGACAAGTTAACAAACCTTGGTTTGTTGGCACAACTTCAGTTTTTTCTTCAGTTGTTGTTTGTACAGTGAAGGTGGCTGAACACATACAAGGAAACTGGTACCCAGTCCACACAAATGAAATATTAAATGAAATGATCCTGGTTCTTATGAGCGTTTCTCAGAAAGGAACAGATCCATCAGATCCGGCTCCTCCAAAGAGCCGTTATCACTATTATCAAAGGTAAAAACATCAGACTCACTCAGCTTGTTCCTGTGGATGTCCGTCAGATCAGCAGCCTGATGGCGTCTCGTCCAAGTCCGTCTGTGAAAAGAGAGAACTGCTGATTTATTTTAAGGTGACTCCTCCCATAATCAGTCAGGTGACTGCAGCTGCTGTCTCGCCATCATAACGTCTTCATCAAAGGATGCAGTCTGACTGGTCTGAAGGCACAAGTCACATGTTATTTGAGTCTGGCAAGCTGTGACATGTAACCACTTATAGGGACCTGCCAACCTGTCCTGCTCTACTTTAGGCTCAGTGGGTGGTGCATATATTTCTTGTGTTGTCTCTCTGACTGCTGAAGGTTTTGTTGTTCTGAGGGCAGTGAGTCAGAGAGAATCTGACTTATCACGTGGTTCCTTTTCATACACTGTATCGCTGTTCTTTCTTTTTACAGTGTGTCCAGTCTGTAGATAACACTCATCTCTGAGTCCGCCTACAGGTGGGAAATTGACCGTCTGATGTTCTGGTGCAGTCAAAACAACAGTCATCTTCTATCTATCATTTTAAACCATATTTCTATTTTTTTCTTCTTTCGTGTAGATAAAAATCACGTAGCCAGACACAAAAAAACTGTTGAGCTAGCTGGCTCCTTCCACCTGGACTTACCTGCTGTCTGTTCTGTTGAGGTTCTGCTGCAGATGAACAACGCTGGAAATGCCTGACAAGAAATTAACGCAACGAGATTTCCGACAGTTTCATTTTATTGGTTGTTTGAAGTTTTGTTTGAAGGTTGAAGATTTGGCATGTACCTTGTGGTGGGAATTGCATGTTTAAATAAACAGCTCAGGCAAACACTTGTCTTTCTGTGAATTTTATTCACAGCAACACACATATGCCGTGTACATGTGTGCTCGACTGAGTGAGGAGAGCTGAGTGAGCCTGTTATTTATCCAGCTTTAGGGTCAATCTTATCATCCCACAGAGACACGTTGTCCCTGAAGTCTGGATACCACAGAGAACAGAGATATTTGACTGTTAAGTTTACACAGCACAGATGAGTCTCCCTGAGTCCAGGGTTACATGCAGTATGTTTGGAATTCCCATTACAACCTCAAGCTGAGCCGAGGTTTGGTCACCGGTCTGCGTCCTTCTCTACTGGATCATCTTCAGCGCTGATGAAGATGATCAACCAGAGAGGTAAGAAGATTAGACGGAGGGAAGAACCTGCAGAAACTTCACCTTCATCAGACTAAAGATGAGAAAGCAGAATTTTTGTCAACTTTAGTCCTTAAAACGGACAAAGTTATTATTGTAGGGGATTTTAATATTCATGTGGATGTTGAGAATGACAGCTTCAGTACTGCGTTTATCTCTCTGTTAGATTCCATCGGCTTCTCTCAGAGTGTTCATGAACCGACTCACTGTTTTAACCACACCCTCGACCTTGTTTTGGTGTATGGTATTGAAATTGAACATTTAGTGGTGTTCCCACAGAATCCCTCTTTATCCGACCACTGTTTGATAACTTTTGAGTTTGTATTGCTGAACTACACGCCATTGGGCAAAAATTTCTATACAAGATGTCTGTCTGATAGTGCTGTAGCTAAATTTAAGGATGCGATTCCATCAGCTCTAAATTCATTATCTAGTTACAAACGGAGGATGCTAATTTCAGTCCCTCCCAAATTGATCATCTTGCAGGCTCGCTGCGAATGACACTCGACTCTGTTGCCCCTGGAACCAGGAAAAGAGATCATATTTCTCCTGTTTTAGCTTCTTTGCATTGGCTTCCAGTAAAATCCAGAATAGAATTTAAAATCCTTCTTCTCACCTACAAAGCTCTTAATGGTCAGGCACCATCTTATCTTAAAGAGCTCTTCGGCTGCATTCGAAAAGTCTTTTTTGCTTAGGAAGGTTCTGACTGAGTGAAATGAACTGGAAGTATTTCAGTCTCAGTGTTTTCTACAATAAAAATAAATAAATCACAGACGATAAAGGAGGCTGATCGCCATGTAAGTTACCACTGGCTACTGAACCTTTTCTCTCTTATGCCATAACTTGCTAATATGCATTCATCTTAAACTGTCAACAGTAACTGAGACCCATGAGAGCTGTTACTGGTCTTATAACGTGTAGCCTCACGTTATGGACTGCAGCCTTCAGCAAATTGCCTGCCACATTATCAACGGTGATTTTCCATTGATCCATTGCTCCGTGCAGTGCATATATTCTCTCAGCATCTCCTCTCTCTCTCTCTCTCTCTCTCTCACCACAGTAACGCTGTCATTCTGTGGGAAACACTGTATTTACATACAATTGAGATTCATGGTGATAAATAGGCCTGTGTGTGGGCAGGAGGGTGAGCAGCATTCTCAATGTGACAACCTGTCCATTACGTAGTGATCTGCCTTTCTGCTATCTTGGTTATTAAGTAAAATATTCCACCGTGTTGTCACCTTTAGACGGCCAGCATTACAACAGGAATTAATTTTATACCAGTGGTGAGCTGTATAGTTTACTATTACATAAAAAGGGCAATAGCCTACATATAGTAAAAATAAATCATTTATATATTAACATACTAACAGTATGCTATTAGATTGAAATTGAACTTTTTATCTATACTATTATAATATTACACCCATTAAAACTAGTTTCTCCTCCACGCTGTGTGAAGGAGCCTCTGCAGTGGAAAGATGAAGCCAGTATGAGCTCCTTCTATCCTCCTGAGAGCAACACGTTCCCCTCGTTCTGTTTTACTAAACTTACTGTAGTTCTGTTCAGTTGTATTTTTACATTAGCTGTGGCTTGTATAGTGTTGTGATTAGGCCTCCTCCTATTTCCTATTGTTCTCCTGTGGTTCCCTCCCCTGCTGTCTCGTTTGTCGTGTGTGTGTGTGTGTGTGTGTGTGTGTGTGTGTGTGTGTGTGTGTGTGTGTGTGTGTGTGTGTCCAATCCTGGCTCCTCTCACACCTGCGGCTCATAATCACCACCTGCAGTCAAACACCCTGGTTGACCCTTACCCCCTCCCACTCTTTGCTAGTTCATCAGTTTACCTCTCGCGGTACAATGTGTCCAAAAGCCCTTGAAGCTCTGTTGTTTGAGTGTTGTTTGTTAGCTCTGCCTAATGTCCAGTTTCTTTGTCCACCTGAGCTCAGCCTGCCAGCCTCGCCGCCCTGTACAGAACTAAAGGCCCCGCACTGTCTGGAGGTCCCCGCTTCATCCCAAACCTTTCGCTCCCTTTCCTGCACCATTTACAATAAATCTGATCCTGTGTTCGACATCTAACTTGTGTCCGGGTGCTGCTGGTGTCTCTCCGGTCAGTAGGTGGCGGTATGCACCTCTGTGATCCGTCATTAAATCAGAAGTAGTCTGAGGAGGAAAAGCTGCTGTGAATTAGTAAAAATGTCTAAAGTGGAGAACGAGGAGGAACTTTGTGGACAACGCAAACTACTGGACGCTGTTTTCAAGCCTGGAGCAGGTTTGTGCACTTTACTGCTTATTCTCACTGTAAACTGCCTTTACTGCAGTAAAAGTACTAATACCACTCTGTGAAAATACTCCACTGCGAGTAAAAGTCCTGCATTCAAACCTTCCTTCAGTAAAAGTATGTGAGTATTATCAGCAACATGTACTTACAGTATGACAGTAAAAGTTTGTTTATATCTGATGTTTCTGGATTAATTTTACTGTTGCAGATGTTTAAGATTGAGCACAAGAATATTCATTAATACAAACACAGACAAGACATGAAGAGAGCAGTTTTCATAGCAAAACATTAAAGAAAGGGCACAAACATTATGACAGCTTTCTTAGTTTTTGAGTCAGATGTTATTAATGTAATGTTTCCTTTAGAAATTGCCTGTCTCTGGATACATTTCACAGAGTGAGCAACTAACACATGTGTCTCCCTTAAGTTTGTAAAGAAAGTGTAGGTATAATTTTAAAAGAAACGTCCCTTATTTTATCTGCAGTACTCCAGATATTTTCCCCCAATTCAAGTTACCAGCAAATGTAGTAGGATACGACAGTAGTGGTGACACAACGTGCGTCTTATTTTTCCAGATTAAAAAGAAAAAGAAACAAGTAGTTGTTACGTTCTCAGTAACATATTAACTTTTATCGAGCGACATCTGCCTCGTGATGTTTTGAAAATTCTTGGCTTGTGAAACTAAACAACACAAGTGGTATGAAAGGGACCTGTCACTGCTTTTTATTATAAACAGGTACTGACACAGTACTTACTTTTTATTTGCTTTTATTTTATGCACCAATATATCAAAGCAAATTCCTTGTAAGTTAAAACCTACTTTTCTAGCTCTTTGTTTTGGGTGATGAAGCCTGGATGTTGTATTGCAGCTCTGCAGACTGTGCTGGAGGGCAAGAACGCATCATCTCGAACTGTCAGCAGCATTCTGCGTGCTTGTGACATTACAAGATCACTCATCCAGGAACAGCGAGCAAGAATATTCTCCAAGTCCATTCTTTCCATTCTTGGTTTGAGAAACACCTTTTAATTTGTAGCTCATAAAGAAACACTTGCTCCTGCAGTTTATCATCAGCCAACACGTTCTCATGTCAGAAGCTTTCAGACAGCGTGACCCAGCGTAATTATTGGACACTAAAGGAACCCTTCAGCGTCCATATGAAATGCCACACTTTAAAAAACTGTCAAATGTAGTGGAGTTAAAGTATATGTACCAGAAAATAAAGTACTTAAGTAAAAAGTACAAGTGAGAGTTAGATTGATGATTTTTGGGGCTGATATCATGTCACAGTCTGTGTAAATTAAACTAAAGTTAAAGTAAATATTAACAATTTTAATATATATACATATACAAGACCATGTCAATGAACTGAGAATAAACATTTAAAAAGTAAAATGTATAGAGATATACAGTTAGTTCCAGAAATATTTGGACAGTGACACAATTTTCATAATTTTGGCTCTGTGCTCCATCACAATGGATTTGAAATTAAACAATCAAGATGCAATTGAAGTGCAGACTTCCAGCTTTAATTCAAAGGGTTGAACAAAAAAATCATGTGAAACATTTAAGAATTGCAATTTTTATACACAGTTCCCTCATTTAGGGGCTCAAATGTAACTGGACAAATTAACATAATTATAAATAAAATGTTAATTTTTAATACTTTGTTGAGAATCCTTTGCAGGCAATGACTGCTTGAAGTCTGGAACCCATGGAAATTACCAAACGCTGGGCTTCCTCTTTTGTGATGCTTTGCCAGGCCTTTACTGCAGCCGTCTGTATGTTCGAGGGTCGAGGTTCTTTCTGCCCTTAAGTTTTGTCCTTCAGCAAGTGAAATAAATGCTCTGTGGGGTTGAGATCAGGTGACTGACTTGGCCATTGCAGAATATTCCACTTTTTTGCCGTAAAAACCTCCTGGGTTTCTTTCGCAGTATGTTTTGGGTCACTGTCCATCTGTAAAGTGAAGCGTCGTCCAATCAACTTTGCAGAATTTGTCTGAATCTGAGCAGATAATATCTTCCTATACACTTCAGAATTCATCGGACTGCTTCTGTTTTCTCTCACATCGTTAATAAACGAGTGACCCAGCGCCATTGGAAGCCATCACACTGCCTCCACCATGTTTTACAGATGATGCTTTGGCTCATGAGCTGTTTCAAGCCTTCTCCATACTTTTTTCTTCCCATCATTCTGGCTGATCTTAGTTTCATCTGTCCAAAGAACGCTGTTACAGAACTGGGCCGGTTTTTAGATGTTTTTTGGCATCTAATCTGGCCGTTCTATTCTTGAGGCTTATGAATAGTTTACACTTTGTGGTGAAGTCTTCTCTTTATGGTAGACCTAGATATGGAAATGCCTTCCTGGAGAGTGTTCTTCAGTTGGCTGGATGTGGTAAAGGGTTTTACTTGACCATGGAAAGGATCCTACAATCATCCACCACTGGACGTCCAGGCCTTTTGGTGTTTCCAGTCTCACCAGTGCGTTGTTTTTTTCTCAGAATGTCTCCTTTGACCTCATGCTGCGGGTTCACAAACACAGCTTCCAAATGCAAATGCTACACATGCAATCAACTCCAGACCTTTTATCTGCTCGATTGATGAAGAGATAACGAAGGAATAGGCCACACCTGTCCATGAAACAGCTTTTGAGGATTGTGTCCAATTACTTTTGGTCCTTTTGAAAAAGAGTGGGCTACATATATAAAGACCTGTAATTCCTAAACACTTCCTCCAATGTGGATACCCTCAAATTAAAGCTGTGAGCCTGCACTTTAAGCTCTTTTCATTATTTAACTGTAACGTTATTATGTTTTGGTAAACAGACAAAATAATAAAAACCTGTGTCAGTGTCCAAACATATATGGACCTGATTGTATATAAAAGAAATGACACAAACATTTAGGGCGATTCTGAATAACATAAAGAACTTATACAGTTAAGAGGTTTTCCTCCTTCACCGCTTTCTACAAACTATACACCAACTGTGATCTGGGAGCAGCACAGTATTTGTGTACAATACTGTGACGCCTGTAGAGGTAACATCAGCAACGCACAAAAAGCATTCACAAAAAGACAAAGGTTCATTTCATTCTTGCTGTTTGAGGGAGAAAAGTTTCACGGCCGTCGTGAGGTCTGGTATTTTTTATGTAATTTGACTAAAAACCTTTCACTTGAACTCGGCAGGTCAGTCGCTCTGACAGCAATCTTTACATCTTGGTCACATGTTCGTTTCATCAGCTAATATATCTCCTATGTTTGTTAGAATATCTGTAGACACAGATCACCTCCAGGAGTTTCAGCAGCAGCAACTGTTCCCTGTCCGTTCTGTCAGCTCAGTGTTTTAAAGCGAGAGCTGCGTATGTTTCTTTTTCAAAACTGTGTCACAGCATTTGCTGATGCATCGATCCAGAAGCATCAGTATACGCAGCAAGAAATGCAGAACGAGATATCGATATATTCAGAACAGACCTATTTAAATCCTTGTTCCATGGTCCCCTTTGAGCACCTGCCCTTCCAGAGGTCTCTGCACGGCCCTGGTCCTCAGTACCGCCAGGTGACAAGGGGCCGGTTGTTGGACAGGAAGCACATCACCTGACAGAGCTGCTCCTGTCTGACAGACGGCCCCCAGAGGGCCGGGGACCCTCTCACAGGGGACAGGAGAGAGAAACCTCCTGGGTAATGGTGCCAGAGTCTGGAAGCAGCCAGTGTTTTGCCTCCACCACTGCAGGGGTCCCCTGATGATGAGGATGATGAGGATGGCTCGGCGCTCTAGAAACTTAACATACAAAAGACCAACTTCATTTGATTTCACTTAAAACATTTAGTGAAACCTGCGATCTTGAACGGGCTCCTGAAGGTCCTGCTCGTCATGCAGACCCTCAGACTGTCCCTGTTTGCTGGCTCTGCAACGTGTCCTCTTTCAGGGGGTCAACCACTCTGCTTCTGGGGACGTCTCCATCCAGCCTACGGCTCTTTGAACATCCCTCTCCGTCCTGACGAGCGGCTCGATGTTTCTCTGCCTCTTTTTCCAGCCAGGTTTCCCGGTTGTGATGTCAGAGGGGGGGCGGTGGTTTTAACGAGGATCCAGCTCACGGAGTCTGCGTTGATCTGATTTTCCACCAGGTCCCACTCCTCCTCACTTGCCTGGAGAAAGTGGCGCTCGGGGAGATCTGGATTTGTTCGAGACACCGAGTGACTTGGCCAGGATGTCAGCTGCAGCTCTCTGTAAGTGGAGGCCGAGCTCAGGCATCTCCACCAGACACCATCAGCTCTGCTGCCCCTGATCAGCAGCAGCGCACGTTCTGTTAGCCTGAGGAAGAACGAAGCCTGTACAATTTAGATATTTGAGGATTTTAAATTCTGATGTGCTGATATTCATTTCCCCTTATTATAAGAAATAAAAGTAGGTCTGCATCTCGCAGCTCCTCTGAAAGAGCTACAAGCTTTGGCCACAGTCTGCAGGAACACAGTGGAACCCAAAACAGGAGAGGAACCGTTCAGAAGTTCAGTCTGTGTAAAAGATTCACTCGACCTGATGAGTTCAAAAAGCAAAGTGTGCTGCTGAGAACAGATCGTTCCTTCCAGCAGGACTGAAGTACTGAGGACAAGACCCACGCTGATCAGTTCAGAACTGTGACCAAAGCAAGACGTCTGATCGTTTTTATTTCATATTTATACTGCTAGAGTGCTTTTTGGCATTACGTGTATTCATTGATTTAAAAGGAATTAAAATTGTCAAAGTATTTACGCACCTGTACTCCGGTTAGTGTTTTGAAATGTGATTTGTAAATGAAATGACTTCCGTCCCAACAACACAGGTTATTTCTAAATGATCCTTGTCTTGGCTCTCCTGGTCTTAGCTCTCCTGGTCTTGGCTCGATCTCATTCTGTGGAAAACCTGAACGCCCCTGATGTTTTGACCCCACAGACTACTAGCCACGTGACCTACTTTAGACCAGATGCATAAAGAATCTCAGTCCGTTCAGTTCCCGAAACTCTTTAACCACATGACACAGACGGAGGCTGCTCTCTCTCGTGTTACAGTGTTGTTGCAGCGTGACGCCACATGTACACGAGATTACTGATCCACACTGAACTTCATGTTTTCCTCTTGGATGTGAAACTGCACTAAAGTGTTGATGTCACCCAGATTCTCTCCCTGAACATGTGATCTCTCCTCAGGTGGAGTTGAATCAGGGGCAGCTGGACTGGATGAAGGTCCTCAGTGTCCCACAGGAAGCTTCCTGTTACTGAGACGACTGAAGTTTCTTCGTGTGTTCAGCGTTTCTGACGACTTTGTTCAGATTAACTCAGCTGTAGAGAAACGGGACCCGACATCCAGAGCAGCTCCCTGCGTCACGTCACACTATTATTCAGTTTCAGCCTTATTTATTTTACATGTAAATTATTTTCTTGTATTTATGAGAATGCACCATATTTTAATAACTATAATTTATATTCTTATTTTGCAGTTTATATTAATGAATTTATTTAATTAAAGTGTTTCTTCTCAGAGAGGAAACAGCTGGAGGATTAAATCAGCTGCTGAAAGTAAACTCATGTTTTAAATAAAATCTCTTTACAGTTTTTTTCACAGGTTTTTATTCTGCACAAATATTCAGATTACACAATAAAATATTTTCATATGAGACATATTTACAGATCCGATGTTTTCCCAGCAGCACCTGAACGCACCTCCCCTCCATCACCACCAATTTAACAGAAATTAAACTTTGACACAGAAACATCAGAGTTTCTGTTGTTGTTTCTAAGGGACGAGCTGAAACGCCCACAAACCACAGAAGAAGTTAGAAAGCGTCTCTGCAGGTGAAGAGTCCGGGTCAGGCAGAAGGGGGTCAGGACTGAACCAGCTGCAGTTTGGTTTCTGTCGGAGCCTCGATGATCTCTCCGGACATGAACAGCTCCTGAAACAGGAATCAAAAACAACATTTTAATCTCGGCCACGTTCACTTCCTGTCCTCTGTCCGGGCTCGGGGTGCGTTCACGGACCTTATCGTAGATGACTTTAACGATGAGCGAGCAGCTCGGACACGTCGCCACCTCCTCCCCGTTCTCCAGGTCGTCCTGCAGAAGACGAGCACACATTTATTTATTCCCAGCTCAGGGAAACGTCACGTGGCTGCAGGTTCGTCATGCAGGTAAACTAACAACAGTTTTCACCTGAAGACAGAGAGAAAAGAAAAGCAAACATCAAACCAAACTCCAGTGTAAAAACTACTGATTATAGGTCTTTCTCTTGTGACAGACCTTAAACACGTGACAGACACATCGACTTTAAATATTACACTTGTATAAAACACTGAGGATGAAGGAGGTCTGGTCCGTGAGCCGAATCCACCAGAAGACCCTGAAGATTAGTCCAACACTTTAAAATGTGTCCTGATCATGTCAACGCGCCGCTGCAGAGGAGTCTCTATAATATTTATGATATTTTGAACGGAGTTTGGTGTGAGAACCTTCAATGAAGAGTTTTATTAAACCGGGTTCCTGACCCCCTGAAGTCCGGGGCCGTTAGCCTTCCGGTCTCACCTTGGTGATGGCGAACCGGTCTCCGCAGGGACACGGGAAGTAGTACGTCTCCGCGTCCTCGTCGTACTCGAAGTCCTCGATCTCGATCTCGTCGTGAAAAACCGACATTTCAGCTGAAACTCTCGGAAACTCATCGGCCGTCGCTCCACGCTGGTGCGCGTGCGGCGGGGCGCGGCGTGATGACGTCAGAGCGGAGGCGACAGGAACAGTGACGTGCAGCTCCGCTGAGGTCGCGCACGCGCAGGATTTAATATTTCAAGTGCGGAGGATGAAACAAAGTCATTAAGATATAATATTATATTTTAATACATCAGGCGTGTTTATGTCCCATAAATATAAAAAGTAATCAGATGAGAAATGTATAGAAAATAATACTAATATAAAAAATACATAACATCAGCATCTAAAGATGTTATGTGTGTATTAAATTAAATAAAGTGATCATTTTTATTCAAAATTAAAGAACAGAGAAAACATCTTTCAAATTGACTGTGTTTACGCAACATTAATAACGTAAAGGGATTTAAACATCTTTATTTATTCTGATTAATAACCCTGGCAACCTGTCCAGGGTGGAGCTGATGTCAGCTGGGATTGGCTGGATGGATAATTAATTACACGTATAGATTATTCAAACTAAATATCAGTAAATTTGGCAGAAACGGTACAATAAGAAATCTTTAAATATAAGGTTATAAGATAATTCATTTAAATGAAAAGAATAGCTGATGGTTTGTCTGCAGCTCCGCGTGTAGTTCCTGCTGAAGCCAGCAGGCGGCGCCCTCACAGCAGAAAGCTGCTTTTTCTGAGTGAACAGCTTTGTTTCAGCTGTGCGTTTCAGTTGTTTCTCTACATTTACCTGCTGCTGTTTCACAAAATAAACCCGATGAAGGCGCATCGGTGTTGTGGTCTAACTGATCCCTGTGTGCCACTGAAGGCGGGGCTTAAAGTGAACTTTGGTGGGAGGTCCTTCAGTGTGAGAACATGATCAGTTGATTACTGAATTATTAAACATTCAGATGTGATAAACTGAAACTTACCAGGAGGCGTCAGTGTGAACTCCATTCAGAAATACAGACATTTTATGTTTTAGGACGAGACAGACGATGTTAATTATTATTAAACAATCAGTTTAATAGATCAGTGTTTTTAACATCAGAACTCGATGATTAGTGAACCACAAAGGTTGTTTCAGCCCACAGGTGTCATTTACACTGCGGATGCTGGTGTCCCCACCACTTTTTGAAAGCATTTGTTAAAAATGTTCTGAAAAAGCAACAAGAAAAGGTTTATTAGCACAATAAGTAAACGTGCAATGTAACGTAGATTTCCCTCATATAAAAACATTTCCACTGTAAACTGGAGCACAAATGTCTCCAGAATGCAGGAAATTACCAGTTTAATGCATAAAAGTTAGAATCTAAATGGTGCTAAAAATCTTGACTCAAATGTTCTTTCGACACAAAGTGACGCCACAGAATTACGACCCGTGTTTCTGTTGTGGCAGCGACCTCTGGTGGCTTTACAACACAAACACAGGACAAAGACGGTCAGGTGTTACGAACCCCGGTGGTGGCCTGGCTGGATGGAAGAGACCGGCGTTTGATTCCCGTGTGAATCAAGACTGATTTGTTTTTTAATAAAGTTCTGTAACTTGTGTTTTTAATGTAAGGGCCTGTCTCCACTTCTGAAAACGCCAAGCTGGAAACGCTTTGGACGCGCAGCGTTTATTTCGGCTGAGACGCTTTGGTTGCTATGATACCTTGTATCTGTGAAAGTGATGTGTTGCAAGTACTGAATGTGAAAATGTCACCACAAAGTAGAGAAGCTGCTCTGCATGAAGAGCGAGGGGACGAACGTGGTGGGCGAGGAAACATCGTTTGGTTCAAGAGCTGAGATGGCTCGGCGTGGTGATGGTCTCTCTCCGCTGGGATCGGACAGCTGGGTAAAAAGTGACTGCATTTCACCCAAAGTTGGAAACTCGGCGACCAGGAAAAATGCTCAGCGCTGAAAAGACACTCGGCGCCTCGTCACGCTGCTGCCGTTTTGAAAGGAAAAAACACGCTGGGCTTTGGTGGACTAAGTTACGTAGGCTGCATAACTTATGTAAGTTCAGCGTTAGCTTCATTAGCAGCTAGCTAACTATATTAGCTTAAAGGCGTTGACAGCCCCTCACCGTCAGTGATTGGATGCATGTCGCCCGGTGAACCCTACAGCTGAACACACCCGCCGCGAGGGCTCCACGTGTTTACGTCATGCGACGTAGGTCGCGTGATCTCCGAAACGTAGGTCCGGTCAGGAAGGATTTAAAAAATGGCCGTTTTGGGAGGTATGGACAAACGCCACCGGCTGGGGCGCTATGATAGCCACCGGCCGGGGCGCTATGATAGCCACCGGTCGGGGGCGCTATGATAGCCACCGGCCGGGGCGCTATGATAGCCACCGGCCGGGGCGCTATGATAGCCACCGGTCGGGGGCGCTATGATAGCCACCGGTCGGGGGCGCTATGATAGCCACCGGTCGGGGGCGCTATGATAGCCACCGGCCGGGGCGCTATGATAGCCACCGGTCGGGGGCGCTATGATAGGATTCACTCGTATGAGGCGTGTAAATAAAATACCAATTCTTATGATTTAACAATATTTAATGATCAGTAAACATAATTTCAAAGGATTAAAATTATTTAGAACACAATTGAACACAACAGGGTTATATTTGGTTTTCAAAGTTGAAACTGAACAAAACATTAATGAAATTGAGTTTTAGGGTAAATATTTTACGCTGCGTCTGAAGCTCTAAGAACTACACAGTTCTGCTGCCCAGCTCAGGTTTCTAATGACACAAGTTTACTGATCTGACATCTAAAAAGTGAAACCTTTAAAATATTTAAACTGAAAAACTTCATTGAGAAAATAAGCTTTTCATTGCAGCTCTTCTAACATTACTTTTGGACTTTGCACCAACAGTAACACAAAAACTGAATTTGTTTCTGTTGAAGCATCATTTTTGTTTGGTTGTTTGGTATCTGTGGTCAGATTTTTGTGTTTGAACAACGTTTGGCTGCACAGCTCGAGTCTTTGGGAACAGTTTAAACAGTTTTAAAGAGTTTAAACCTCAAATGTTTGAGTTATTTCACAAGTTTAACAAACCTTTCGATCTTACTTGAGCCCATAAATACACTTAAACACCTCGAGTTTCAATCATTACGGCCAAAGAGACTAAATGTTCTGCTGTTTCCTCTTTCAGTGGTTCTGTTTGTGCAATAACTATCTGATCACAAACTAAATGTCACATGTTTAATCACTTTCTGGAAACAAATGACCAAAACATTTTATGTTCAACGAAATCCAAATGTCCTACACAAACAATCCGCAGACTTTTTCCCAAACATCATTTCACTAACTCAAGCCTTACTGACATTGTTCTTTCGCGGTTGGGGGGGCGGAAGCAGCCGAGCAATGCCATTAACTTCAAACGCCTTTCAGTCAGAGCTGTGGGCATCGATAACATCCTGTCTACGTTTGACTCAAGTCCTGCGTGCATGCGGCCTCACAGGCGGCTGAATGATGCTGTTGTTTCCAGCGCCAGCCAATCACTTTCTCCCGTCTGACTGATGGAGGGAGGGGGGGGGGGGGGGGGGGGGGGGGG
>NC_060150.1:567415-579824 GCF_021292245.1 Micropterus dolomieu
GGGGGGGTCGGGGCCGAGGCAGGGACACAGCTCCTCTCAGTGTGATGAATGTACGCCGGGCTTCTCCGAGTCGCCGCAGGAACTGGCAGCCCGCTCAGGATATTCCCTGGAAGCAGTGATGGCCGGGCGAGACCCCCTCCCTTTCCTGACAGCGAGGGAGGCAGGGAGGTAAAGAGTGGGACACACAGGAGAGCCCGGGATCTTGAGACTCTGAGCGCCACCGTCATGGACCCAAGCATTCACGCTCTGGAGCTGTTGGGGGTCTTCTTGTCGGCGGCGGCCTGGCTCTGCTCGCTGGCCACCACCCTGATGTCCACCTGGCTGACCCTCTCCACCGAGCTGCTCTCCACAGAGAGCTACCAGCTGGGGCTGTGGGAGACCTGCGTGGTGCAGGAACTCGGGATACTGGAGTGCCGGCCCTACGACGGCCTGCTGGGCCTGCCGCAGGACATCACACTGGCCCGGGTCTTCATGTGCCTGGCGCTGTCCTCCGGGCTGCTCGGACTCCTGCTGGCAATCCCCGGCATGCACGTCATCAACAGCTGCCGCGGCCAGCTGGAGGACCTCAGGTGCAAGAGGGGGATGAAGGTGGCCGGGGGGACGCTGTGCCTGGTGGCTGGCATCCTGGGGCTCGTCCCGGTCTCGTACATCGCCCACATCACGGTCTTACGGTTCTTTGATGAAACGATGCCGGACATGGTGCCGCGCTGGGAGTTCGGGGACGCTCTATTCTGCGGCTGGACGGCCGGGTTTCTTCACCTGGTTGCGGGAACTCTGCTGCTGGCGTCTTGTTTTTGTCTGCAGAGGGACAACTGTATCACACCTGTCCCCATCCCTGTGGGGACTGTGCAGCCGAGTTGGACCCACATCAAGACCAAAACCGAGTACGTCTGAGATTGCGTTCCATCAGGGACGCCACACGTCTGTTCTCTTCTAAGTAAAGAGTCAGTGTCCAAAAGTAATACAGGAGAAACCAACGGCAGTAAAACGGCTTCTTTTCTCAGTAGTTCTCAATCAGGTGTTTGGACAGACCACATGTTTCAGACGGGAGGACGGACGTCTCAAGCTTTGTGATTAAGAACTGCACTGAGGAACTGTCCTGTCTGGGTCAGAGACAACAACCTCTTGCTCTGCAGCCAAACTTTAAATCACAAACTCTTCAGGAAAAAACATGGAGCTCCAAAGTCCAAAAGTTAGAACAAAACTGCAATAAAACAAAGTCTTTTATTTTAAAATCTTCTGCAAACAGGGAAAACTGGATTTTAGATATTAAACTCAAAATCTTGTTAAACGTCACACGAGAATTAAACCAAATACATTTTACATTCATGATTTTAAGATGCAGATCGACTTCACATTTTGTCTCCGTGTTTACTTCCCTCAGTTTCAGCTCTTCATGTCAAACATTAAAACTTTCCTTGTGACACATTGTATGTTTGGAAACTTTGGGATCTTTAAAACAATTAAAAATAGAGTTTTTTGAAAGGTTTGGCTGCACAGCTCAGTTTTTTAATGACACAAGTTTCCTGATATAAAAAGTGAAACTTTTAAAATATTTTGACTTTGTCATTAAGAACTACCTTGAGAAAATACACATTTTTATTGCAGCTCTTCTAGATTAGTTACTTTTGAAAATTCACAGTTTGGTATCTTTAGAAATGTTTAACTTGGAGGTTTTTTGTGTTTGAACAAAGTTTGGCTGCTCGGCTCGAGTCTTTGGGAATACTTCAAAAACCTCAAATGTTGAAGTTACTTCAAAAGTTTAACAAACCTTTCGATCTTATTTGAGCCCATAAATGTATTTAAATCCCTCGAGTTTCAATCATTACGGCCAAAGAGATTAAATGTGCTGCTATTTCCTGTTTCAGTGGTTCTGTTTGTGCAATAACTATCTGATGAACAAACATGTTTAATCACTTTCTGGAAACAAATGTCCTAAACATTTTATGTAAAACACAACATTTCTGACGCTCAGCAGGAGTGTGAGGCTCAAAGTACTGATTAGAAAAAAGGCTCAGTTATTGATGTTATTTTAACTCACAGTCATCAACAGGTTAGAAAATGATTTGTGAGTTAATTTAGAGTAAAATAAAATTAGTCATCAGGAAAACTGCAGTTAATGACTAAATGTGTGTATATATTTTATTTGGAGAGGAAAGAAGCTGCTGATGAGTTTGGTTTAAAGTCACTTTGTGTTCAATCAGCTGTTGTCGGATGATGATTATTATGATTATTATGCTTTGAATCAACTTACAGATCTGGATATTATCAGCAGGTGTTAAAGACGAGCTGCGTGTAAATAAAGATGCTACTGTATAAAAATAAATGTCAGATGAAACTGAACCCTGGCTGGTTTTTGGGGTCTCTGGGATATTTTTTAATTAAGCAGGTGATTATTTTAGTCCTGTAAACATCTAGTCTAAATGTCGGAAACCTTCACGTCAACAAAGACGTCCTGTTTACTGGGATCAGTCACTTCTTCTTCTTACGAATGGAAGCCTCATGAAAACAGCACAATAGCCACGTAGGTCTTGATGGGAACTGAGGCGACAGGTGGGCATTAATTAATATGTGAATATAGTCAAATGTGTTAGACAACTTCATCAACAGAGGTCATACATGTTTCCTCTGCGATCTGAACGGCCGCTGCAGCTCTTCTCTGGATAAACGGAGGCTCTGCAGCCTGAGAGCTGCCTTTGTTCTGTTTCACAATGCGCTCGTTATGATCCGACTGTCTGCCTCCAGCCAGCAGCTGGATCCACATCAGTCCACACGGCACCACGTGGCCTCCGCACCGAGACGCCGCTCTGACCCTGGCTGGCAACAAATAATATAGAAAACATTAGTTTTATTTATTAGTATTTAAACTGACACTAACTGAAGTGTCAGGGAACATTTGATGACTTGGTAAATACCACTGATGAAAGCGCTTCATGTTTTCTGGTTGAAGTCTCTGCAGGTCGTGCAGAGCCGAGGTCCTCACAGCGATACGTAAACACACGGAGCAACACACACTCCCTGAACACACATCAGAGACAGCGCTGCAGTATCTCTCAGCCCCTCGGCTTCTCTTTAATGGCTCGTTTCCTTTTTGGGACAATAGAGCTGAGATTTAGTGAAACCCGGTGTGTCCACAGACAGGAAGTGCCCCCCTGACCCTCACATTGTTTCACAGCGGCTCTCGACATGAGGCCAAACAGGGAAACGCTGCCACCGCAGCTCGCCCTGCCAGCGCTGATGGACCCCCGGGTCTGCAGAGATCAAGGCCAGGATGCAGAACGCGGTCCCTCCTGGTTCATGAGAACAGTTGGTGTGACGTCTCTTGTCGTCCACGGTCCCTGGAACATCCTTGATGCGTTCTTCAGATGTCCAGCTGGCAGACGGACAATCAAACTCAGCCTTGAAGGATCCTTCTGGTCTGGACTGTTTCTGGACATGTTGCTACTCTGGGGACAGCGTTGGTTTCGCGGGCTGACCGTCCAAACAGGACACCAAGTCCCCTCAGTCCAGTTCACTTACGCAGGAGTCTTTTCCACTCCCGTTCCCTCTCCTCTTGGTGTAGGCTGGGAAGAGTCAACCCATCTTAAAGAAAATCACTGAGCTGTTTTTATTCACAGATGATGCTCCTAAAAAAAAAACCTTCAGACTGATCAGAAGAAACTATGAATTTATATTCAGGTCTCCACAGAGGGGATTACCTGAAATAATTTATGCACCAAAAGAACAAAATGGTGGTGATTTGCCTTGAAGAACTATTCCTCATGTTAAATTAGTATTTTACGACCCACCAATCAGCAACGTGCAGATGTGTCGGGTGGGCGTTTTCTTGGTGAAGCTCACTCAGATCCTAAAAGTGATGGGTGTAAACCTGAACTACGGTTAATGTGGGCAAACAGCCTCAACTTCTGGAACAAGACCGAGCTCCTGGAAATGATTTGTGCGACATTAGCTCAGTTAGCATGGCTGCAGCGATGCAGCTAAAACTGTTTTCATCTCGACTGTAAGGTGAGACGAGGCTCTGATGTGACTGTACGAAGAGTTTAAAACACTTTTAGTGTAACGCTGAATGCCCACAAACAGCATCACATCCCGCCGCTGCGGTCCGTTCCCTGCAGGCTGACCGTCATCACACCGTTTACTGGTGCATTAAACAAATCATCCTGCAGGAAAGGAGGAAGGAAAGCAATCAGAGCTTATCTCCTGCAGAGCCTCGCTATCGCTGAAAAACAGCTAAAGCTAACAAAAATGAAGTCATTAATTATAGAGCAGATAAGCTTTTTGTTTCTGCAGCTCAGGAACTTCACAAAGTGCAGCAGAACGTGGAGCCTCAGAGAGACTGTTTCAGAAGAATGATCACATTCTGACTTAATGCAACTTCTGACAATACGGCAATTTCCTTCTGCCCTCCAGACTCGTTCATATGTGTTCATGACTAACTTTAATCTCACCATGACTACACACCCAACATCCCAAACACCAGTGTTGGAACATTCACACTGAACAAATACTGAGAATGACGTGTGTGTGTGCAATCAAGTTTGTTGCACAGCTGTGTTGTTGAGGCAGGAGTTTCCATTTCTGGGTTTGGATCGACCGCATGGGAGAGAAATACGCTCTCAAAATGTTTTTTTGCTTACAATAAAAAGACATCTGTGTCGTTGGAGCAGAGGCTTCAGTATTGTAACAACCAGGAACAAAAGAGGCCTTTTCATTTGCGTCCAACAGCAGCAGAAGACAGGAAGTCATTGAGAGGATCATGGGACAGAAAGTGTGTGTCGGTGGTGATTAAACGACAACATGTCAGGGTTTGTGTTCTGAACCCAGAAGCAGACGAGAGATGATCAGTAAGTCTTGACAGTTTCATCGGCAGGCAGGGGTTGATGTGTTGAGAGGTTTGGAGCCGGTGAACCCGTTCTCACTCCCCGACTCGTCACACGTGGACACGTGGTCAAGAGCCAACGCCGGCAGTTTGTGACGGTAAAGGCAGGTATATGATATTAACAGAACCCCGACTTTGAACCAGGAGAGCGGAGTTTGTGTCCATGTGAAACAAAAAGTCAACATTAAAGATTTTTAGATTTTAAGTTACGTAAATTGACACAAGTCAGCCGATGTACGTAGTTATTTTAACCCAAACCATGATCTTTTCCGAACCTTAACCAAGTACATTTTGTGCCTAAACCTAACCAAACTGCAACATTTCAAAACTTTAATAACGTGCCGTTTCAAAACGCTAGAGAAAGTACCGGACGTTGCATATTTGTTGCTAAGATTTGCTAACTTGACGGAACCTTAAACGTCAAAAAATAGCGCTGAATGGCCTTGACCGAGCATCAATATGTGACCGAGCATCAATATGTGACCGAGCCGGGAGTGAGAACGTGTAGCTCTTCAGCCAGGCTCGAAACCAAAGCAGAACGAGCTGGAGACAGAAACAGGTGACTGATAACACTTTACTGAGCTGGACTTCAAGAAGGCGAGCGACAGGAATTAGGAAGTAACAGAGCAAAACTCATAACATCATTTTAGGCGCTGTGAAAGAAATATGTTTTTGTGTTAGTTGTCTTTTATTTTGCAACAGTGCAGGAGGATGACTGTATCAGCGTCACTGTTCCTGCCAAAGGCTCCTACATCAGTCTCTCATGTAGTTGGCATCCACCAGAGCCATCAGCACTATAGAGTGGGTGCCTTTGTAATTGTAGTGTGTGGATACGGAGTTTGGCAGGGCCTGCAGAACCACATGGTTTTTTATCCAGGGCTCCTATGTAATTGGGAAAATTCCATCTTCTCTGAAAGTCCTTGAGGCCATTGAGAGCCATTTTTGTGGGTACAGGCATGAAGTCAGGGAGGACAGAGACAGTAGAGATTCCCACTCTGTAGCTGTAGGAGATGCCTGTAGGTTTGGTCTCCTTGGCAGTGTGTGAACTATACCATGGTTTATGGGGGAGCTCACTTTTACTGTGATTGTTACTGCTGAATCATTAAAAGCTGCAAGCATGTAGGGCTGGGCTGACTGTGAAAGTATCAGGCATGTTTGTCTTATTATTATAATTATACAAATAGAATAATTAATATTCTCATATGTAGCCATTTTGCTACAGTCTCCCTTCACACAACAGCTGTTTGCGACCTGTTCTTTCTTTTCTCCGTGAGAGGGAAAGGTTTTGAACATTTGCGTGGCGCTGCGGGGAGCCCCCAGCTGCAGTAGTGCGTGGATCACCTGTAATATTCATCCAGCCAGAGGGAACGATCACAAACTGATCAGAGCACCATCGGCCGTATAGGCTACTAGCAATACAGCCCGTAGTACCGGAGACGGAGTGGCCAGGAGAGACCGGCGCGCTGCAGATGGTCTGCGATCCTTCTCTCTGGCTGAATGAAGTCTGACGCTCCTGAATTTACGCATTGATCCATGATGACAGAGAAATATCGAGATCAATGTCAATAAAGCATGCTGTCAGTATTTTAGAGACCCCCCAATATATCACAAATCATGCTTTTAGGGGAGCTGATGTCCTCTTTAGGGGAGCTAAGCTGCCCCGTAGCTCCTTGGCGTATCATACACTCACAAAATTGACGTTTTGCATACAATAGCCAGAACTTTGTCAAAGTGTGTTTATATGACGCCTGAGATGAGAACGGGTAAAGTAAAGGAGTCTCCCGTGGCCAGAAACCTTTTATAAAACCAACTATAATAATATTATTAAAATCATAAAACTTGCAGTGTACAGATGACCCAGACACGACTGACACTCCTCTCTGTGTCCACTTCAACCCTGAGACGCTTCAATTGAAGTCGAAGATGAAACAGCTGAGTGATCTCCCCAGGTTGAACGATGCCCTTGTTGATTTATGATTTGTGTCGTGGAAATTGTATATTGCCGCTGAGGGATTGATAATTAATGAATGAATGCCGCCTAGATCTGCTTCGGCGTCTGGCCCAGAGCAAAGGGCTGCATAATCATTTACCCCGTCCAGGTTTCTATGTTTTGGGGAACAGAGAATCTTTCCAGGCCTTGAATGAACATTCAAGGAGAGGACGTAAACAGTAATAGTAATAATAGAAGAACATGCCTAAAAGATTGTAAAGAGAAACAGTTTTCTGACATCACAATCCTCCCTCTGGCCATAAATGGACATATGAAATATAAAAATTGACAATAGTGACTGGGCTTTAGCTGTTTTTGCAGAAAATAGACATTGTTGAGTTTTGAGCAAGCAGGGGGTCAAAAAAATCCTCATCCTGGAAAAAGACCTGGACCCATCAGAGAAAAGTGTGTGGCTCTGTCACTGGAAAGAAACTGATAATAAAGACTTTGCTCTTTATCTGTAAATGAATTCTCTCAAATTAATTCAGTTAGTCCATCTCAACATTTATCTGTCTCTAGCTTTGACTGTTGATTTCAATAAAAGGATCCACCATCATCAACAGAGACTTGATTCAAACGCAGGAATTTAGGGTCACCAGTCAACCTAAGCTGCATGTCTTTGGACGGTGGGACCGGGGACAACATGCAAACTCCACCAGAAAGGCCGGGACGAGCTTGCTGTGAGCCGGTCTGTCTGTCAGACGGCACTATCCACCGGACCTCATGAAATGATATAATCACATATTTACGACAATGTGAGGGCTGGACTCAAGAATTCTTTGATGTCCCCAGTCGAGTTGGAGTGACGTGGCTTTAAACTACAGCAGGCTGTCCAGGCGTGTCCTCAGTTTGGGGTTTGCAGTGCGTCCTGCCCGTAATTGTTGCTCAGTTCTGGAACCAACTCGCAGTGATTGTAAATGCTCCGTACTTGTATAGCTTGTATACCACTCAAAGCGCTTTTACACTACATCTGCATTCACCAGTCACACACATTCATACACTGAGCCTAAGTGCTCAAACGGAAACTAACATTCACACACATTATACATTATACATTATACCGATTTGCCCCTGGCGGAATAGCCGCCAGGGGCAAATCGGGGTTCAGTATCTTGCCCAAGGACACTTCGAACCGCCGACCTTCCGATTAACAGCCAACCCGCTCTACCTCCTGAGCCACAGCCGCAGTGGTTGCTGTGAAAAGGGAAAGCAGAGGAGAAAATTTCATTTTGTTAATTATACCCAATGGCGTCACTTTGTGGTGAAGTGGTGGGGACATAAGGACTCAGATTAGGTGACGATACACGAGAACAAGATGAGAAGATTTTAATCTGGACAAATATTTGATCCCCCTCCCATTTCCTGTTCACAGTATGGGGGGGTAATTTTCTGAATTCTGGAGACATTTCATGCATTTTTCCAGTCCAAGTGTGTTTAGTTGTCCTCATGCACTTGTGAGCACTCTGAGATATTCCTGTGTCTCACTTGGCCCTGACTCTCCCTGATGGGAGTTTTCCACATATTTATTGTCGTAAGAAAAAGCAGCTGTTTTTGATGGAGAACAGCTGGACGGTAAGAGCTGTTGTTGCCTACACCCCCTGACATCACCTTGTTCCCTCCTGATAGTTCACTGAGGACTACTTTCTCCCTCCGCTGACTTTCTGCTGTTGATTCGTTAATGGAAATAATGAAGCCGTGAACCAGACGGCACCGCTCCAGGACCGTCCCCCCCCCCGCGGCTCCTCCCTGCTGGACGTTTTTCACTTTCTCTGAAAGTTGTGTCGCACATACTTTTCTCCACCTGACCTCCATCTAAAGGTAGGCCTAATGTAACCAGCTCGAATCCTTTTCTGCGGTTAGATCAGCTCCGCTTCTTTTCTCTGAGTTTTACTGTGAACTCGGGCCGAAGGAGGAGAAACAGCCGCCGTTATTTTGTCCTCCGTGTTGTGGAGATATGAAATAAGAGCAGCAGCAGAGCTCCTTTCTCTTCCTGCCTGAAGTGTGGAGGAGGCGCAGACGAGCCGCTGCTCTCCCGCTGTCTGAGCCACTAACTGCGGCTGCAGAACAGCTGCTGGAGCCAGAGGGGCCCCCAGCTTTCTGAAGGCTAAACCTTATTGTGAGTGACGGGGCAATGATATAGCCTAATGTTGTTAAACATTACCAGTTCTTTAAGTCTGAAGTCTTCCCCATGTGTAGGGGTGGACACTGAGCCCACACTGACAGGCGCAATCACTACTTACTTGTATACAGATGGTGAAATAATATCAGCAGGACTCTAACAGCCTATTTATGTGACTGGCAAACGCCTAACTTCTACTAGAGCTTCTTTTATACCAGATTGACACACACAGTCGAAACAGTGGCTTTTTTCCGCCTGCTTGCCCAGGAAAGAATGATGCTGAAATAAAAGCATTCAGAAGTTATCAAGTGCAGCAAAGATCATGAAAAGAAAATCCTGCTAAATTTATGAAACATTGAAAAACGTGAGTTACTGTGTTTTCATTTGCCTGAGCTAAATGTTTTATTTCATGTACCATTGTACATTTGACAGTTGTAGGTATAGTACAAATACCGTGTGTGTGTGTGTGTATATATATATATACACATATACCATGGTACACGTACCATTGTACTATTTAAAATACCATGGCAGATGTACGATGTAAAATTTCTTATAGGATGTAGAGTCTGTGTGCTGTAGACTTACAAAGCCAAAGTACATTTGTGTCGCTGTTTTCTTCTTACTCCCCTCCTCCTCTCTGTCTCTACTGGGCCTACAGCAGCATCCTTCCTCACAACTCTGGTGCTAGAAGACAACATCCTAGTTACAGTGTAGGATGTAAACAGCAAAATGTTTTCCCACTGTCTGCTCTCAACATTGGAATACACATGGATACAACCAGAAAGTGTGTCAGGCTGTGTTGTAGTGTGAGTGTTTGATGGCTTATGTGTCATGTCTGAGGGCCGGAGAGCTTCATTCTGACCTGAAAATAGGATGTCTGGGGAAGTGGGTGAAAAGTTGTGGATTTCTCTTTAGAGTTTTGAGAAAAACTATAAGGGGAGGCTTAAGAGAAGTTATGCAATTGTTTAGAGAGAAAGATTTTCATAGTTTTTGGTAGGATTCACAACTTGGATTCATTTTTATGAAAAGCTGTTTTGACCCTTACAGACTAAGGGAAGATAAATAATCAAAGAACGGACACATTCGGACTTAACGAGCGCTTCAAAGGTAACGGGCGTCGGCACTTTTCTTTTTTTATTTCTTGTACAATGTAGGTCACACCGGTAAATCTATAAGAATTAGGGGCTCGTTGTTTCTGTTAAAAGAACTGAACGATTGAATTGTGGAGAATCTAACTGATTTAATGCTGTGCAGCATGTCCATACTGACACATTGATCATACGTTTAAACATTAATATTTATATTAACGATCTAAGCAGCTGAGAAGCAGCTATAGCAGGCGACCCCGCGGGGTTTAGAGGTTTCATACATCCAAAAAACTTCTATAAAAACCAGACCAGACATTTAATGGAGAGCTGCGTTTATTTGTCAAAATGTGTTCCCACACCAGGCCAGGAAACAGGGTAGGCGGCTATTAATTGAAGTTTTACAGTATGAACTTTTAAATTTTTGACTTAAAGATTCACCTGTAAATTCAGATGCATTAAACTTAAAGGGAGAAATAAAACCCAGAACAATTATTCATTCCCAAATTTTGATTCATAGTGAGTTTTAATTTTACTAATGAGTTTCATATAGCTGGAAATGATACAGACCGTAAGATAATGTGTTAGAGATGTTAATGATACATCTGAACTATTTCTATGTTTTCAAAATTTGTAATCAAAATTATACCCCTTGATATTTTTGCAAAGTTTTGAGAAAATGCAAGTTTCTATACCATCTGTAATGGTCTTGTAAGTTCTACTGTGAGAGAGTTTCTTATCACCTATAAATCACCTACAGAGGGTGGTGATGGCTCAGTGGATAAAACGCCTGCCTTTGATTGTGTCCCTGAGCAAGACAGTTTTTCCAGAGGCGTGCAGGTCGCTTTGTATAAAAGTGTCAATAATAAATCTAATGTAAAGGGTTTTGAAGGAACTCTGCGCTGGCAAGAATTGTAGTGCGAGAGGCCAAGAAGAATCCAAGGATCCCCACCAAGGCCATCCTGATGAATCTGAGCAACTCTGGTACCAACATCTAAAGGCAAACAACCCAGCGTACACTGCACAAGGCTGGTCTGTATTGACGCCAACCACGGAGGACTCCACTTCTCCAAGACAGGCACACAACAGCTCGCCTGGACAAATTAGAAAGCTTTTGGTCATCAGTTCTGTGGTCGGATGAGACGAATGTTGAGTTGTTTGGACAGAGGGATGTGGCTTTTGTTTGGTGAAAGAAAGGAGAAGCATTCAACCCCAAGAACACCGTCCCCACAGTCAAGCATGGTGGAGTTGTACTTTGGGGGTGTTTTTCAGCCAATGTACCAGACAAACTTATTGAAGTAAATGGCATCATGAAAACAGAGCACTACATTAAGATTCTGGAGGAAAACGTCAGTCTGCAGAAGATCTTGGCCTTGGGCAGCTTTGGATCTTCCAACAAGACAATGTTTGGAAACATGCAGCCAGAGTGGTCAAGAAATGTTTAACAGACAACAATAAGAACCTGTTGAAGGGGCCCAGCCAGAGTCCAGACCTGAATCCCATCCCGAATCTACAGACCCGAGTGATGGTGAGGAGGCCTTCCAACCTCAGAGACATGAAGATCATCGCACTACAGGAGAGGTCCAAAATCCCAGTGGAGACATGCAAAAAGCCTTGCAATCATATGAACCGTTGTGATGGCAAAGAAAGCCTTGATTGATTACTGAGACTTTTGTTAGGGGGTATGAATAATTTTGGACATGGCATTTTAAGGACAAATTAAAAAACAAACAGACATAGAAATAGTTAAGATTTAGCATCTCTAACACAATATCTTACTAAAAAAAATGAAAATTCACAATGAATGTAGCCGCTCCTGCATGCATGGTGTGTGTGCTGGGCTGCAGCTTCATGCCTCCATCTAGTGGACTGATAGTAGAAGTCCAGCAGCTGATGGCAGCTTCCTCTGCCTCACGCTGCTGTCTGACTGCATTCAGCTGCCACTGATATGAAACAGAAACTAGCAGCCAATCAGTGGAGGAGCAGCTGATCTTTTTCCAGGAGAAATGATGGAAAGGAGGATTTGAGTTGATGTGCAGATGAATGATTTGTGTTTCCTCTCCAGGCGAAAGTGGATCTGAGTTGAGCAGCATGAGTCAGTGTGAGGACAGAGAGGAGGGAGTCCCTCCCTCTAAAAGCACTCTGTGTGGGGAACATGACAGCCAGACCAAAGCTCAGAGGTGAGATGAGGATCTCTAACTGTCCAGGACTCAAATCACTCCACCATCATTATTCACTCTCAAAGCTCTGTGTGTGTTGTGTTGAAGCCCAGAGCAGCAGCAGGGACCAGACTCTGCTGGACCTGGACCTGGACCTGAGCCCAGCTGTGTCTC
>NC_060150.1:579924-587452 GCF_021292245.1 Micropterus dolomieu
CACACACGATGAGCCCTGCAGGCGGACTGGAGCCAGTCGTGGAGGCCAAGGAGTCTACTGAAGCGGCCAGCACCGCGACCGACTGTGGGAATGGGACCAGAGATAAAAACGGACTTTCCGCACTGCTTTAAAAAGTTAAGAAGACGGTTAAAATCTGATTTTGTCAGCTCAGACTGCTGAAGAGCTGTGTCATTTGTTCCCACATGGACTATCACTCTTGTGATGGAGGACGGGAGCGACGGCATCAGGTCCTGGAGTTTTTTTAAAATGTCAGCCGTGGTGGCACCGGGGAAGCAGCGAGTGGTAGCGTTAAAGAAACGGAGGTTTCTGGTTATGGAGTCACCAATTATTAGTGTGGTTAGGGAGAAAAGAGGACGAGGAGATGCCGGTTGTGGGGATCCAGAGCAGGACTGAGCAGAATCTGCTTCAACACTGCGTGCGGACTGAGGATGGAGTGTGTGAGCTGCCGAGTGTTGTGTTGGAGTAGCAATAACAGACCTGAGAGAAGGGCTACCCGACGGTGCAGGGTAGAGACGGCCTCCGGAGCGTCTGAGCACAGCCTCCTTCAGGATCCTACGTCAGGAAGCGGAGGTTTTTGACCAAGATGACGGCCGCCGATCAGGTCCGGCGGCAGACCGGCGGCCCAGTGCAGGAGATGTAGTGGAGGAGATGCAACAGTGTCGGCAGGCACTGTGCGCCGAAAGAGATCCGTATCAGGGAGACTCGAAGCCGCAGGTGAATCCGCTGGATGGACCGGAGTGTTTTCAGAAAGGGCTGCATAGCGGTTGGAGAGGCCGATGTGCGGAGGAGAGGCAGCCCCATCCGAGCCTCTCTTGCAGCCACGGACCACCACTTCAGCCCAGGTTGACTGATGCTTCGGAGTCGAGCAGGATGAAAGTCTCGGAAGGCTAGAGGGGTCCCAAAACACGGTGTCCTGGATGTAAGAGAAACAATCTGTTTGGCTTGTACTGAAGCTACATCCATAAAGCCAGTCAGCAGGGAATCTTTCTCTCTGAGTTCCTCTGAAAGTCGTCGGATGTCTTCCATAAGGTCAGCAATCTTCTTGTTCGCTTTCTTAAGGAGTGAGCAGTCCTCATGGGGCTTATAACTTATAACTAAATAAAGTCAATAATAATAATGATTTCATTTTTAACATAAACAATGAACTATAAACCAGACAAAAATGCAAAAAATAAAAAATCAGGATGGAAGCAAATACATTTACATACAGTATAGCTACATTTATAACTGCAAATATACATAAACAGTATACACAGTGCTGTAGTTACTGACAGTGACCACTGGAGGGCAGCCCACTCACTGTATTGAATGGACACTGTTGTTCTCCACTGAGAGTCATGGGACCCTGTTTGCTCGTCCTGAAACATGTGAGTCATATGAGACAGAGAGAGGAGACGAAGAGGAGTGGACTTAAAGATGGAGGATTTGTCCCGGTGGGCGAGGGAGGCCGGGTGGTGGGTAAGGAGGTGCTGCTGTGGCGAGGTGCAGGACAATGAGGAGGAGAAAGGGAGGGGGGAAGAAGATGAGGAGGAGGAGGAGGTGAAGATGGAGGAGCTCCGCTTCAGAAAGAGCAGGAGTTCGACTTCCCTCCCGCCTGCTGAGGTATTTGATAAAGACTGAGTGAAAATAGGAGAAACAGGAGTTACTTTTTTACATGTCTTTCTCTGCTTGTCAGCTTTTGTTTTTCACAGCGTACCCTCTCTGTTTGTAGTCCAACTTTTTACAGAGTGTCTTTGGTTTTTAAGTTTAGTTACTGTTTTCACCTGGATTTTCACCTGGATATTACATTTTACTATGTGTTTTTGGGTTGTACACTTTTGTACTTACTGCCAGTTGATTGGTTTGTCTCGTAAAATAAATGTGTTGATTCCAGCTGACTCTTTATGAGGTCTCCTCATTTTGTTAAGTTGCATTGTTTTTCCTTTTACGGTTCTGACGACAGAACTTCCTGAAGTTGTTCCAAAACTTTAAGTTGTTATTAAGGTTTTCAAGGTGGAAATTAGATTAAAGGTGGTTTTAGAGTTTAAGGTGGTATTAGGATGTTTAAAGTGGTATGGAGATTTTTAAACTTTAAGGTACATCTTTATGGTGTTTTTTGCCATGGGTTTACAGGTTCTTAAGATGGGTTTATATGTTTTGAGGTGCTCCTGTTGACCTGGTCTCTGTCTGTCTCAGCTGGATCCGGACCAGTCTAGTCTGTCCCCCTCTGGATCCCAGCCTCACTGGTTCCACACCCTGCAGGTCCGAAGGCTACGAGTGCAGCGAGGGCGCAGCAACAGTGACCCTATGGGAGAGAAAAGCTGCCAGGACCACTTCACCTGGGTCAGAAAAATGTCACACCTGTCAATCATTTAATAGCAGGTCAATAAAACCATGTTGTGGGAATAAATAAACATACAGTTGTATATGTGGGCCCTCTGTTTAGAAACCAGGTCTTCAGTTTGGAGCAGCTCATTCCTACGTGAGTCTGGAGAAACTGGGTGAAGGCGCCTACGCCTCTGTCTACAAAGGAGTCAGCAGGTCAGTCTCCATCCAACTGTCTTCATCCATTTCATCTGCTGCACAAAAACTACAGACAGGATTTGTATTTGTTCACTACACTATGTGTCCTTTTACTTCAGCACAGGATGTGAATACTTCTTCCTGCACTGAAAACAAATATTGAGTGTGTCTTTTGCTTTATTTGCTCTAAATGTTGTCTGTTGAGGATAAACGGGCAGCTGGTGGCTCTGAAGGTGATTCGTATGAAGACGGAGGAGGGCATCCCGTTCACCGCCATCAGAGAAGGTGACCAACACACACATTCCTCCTGAAGGTTTAACGTGGTTTGAAGGTGTTATAAGAGTAGTTTTGTTTCTGTAGGTGTAAGAACATTTCCTTTCTTGACATTATAGATGTTTATATTGTTTATTTATTAGAGTAAAAAAGCTTGGAGAGCTTGTGTAACGTAGCAAACTTGCTGTTCGCACACAACTGAAACTACGGGGAGGCCTGAGCTGTAGTATCGAACTCTCACATCTCCAGGTACAAGGTGGTATGACGAGACGGGCCAGGGCTAGCTTTTAGCATGCTAACTTCAGTAGATATTTTAGCATATAACATGACGTACCAACTTTCTTCACATTGTCTTGATCTTGTAATTCATGTTTGTAATATTTTAAACCAACATTTTGCTTTTACATTATTTAAAGGTGGTCTATTTTTATTTTGGTGTAATTAGGATTTTAAATGTGGCACTTACCCTGGTGTAATTTTTAATAAGTGTGTGTGTGTGTGTGTGTGTGTGCAGCCTCTCTGCTCAAAGGTCTGAAACACGCCAACATCGTCGTCCTCCATGACATCATCCACACCAGAGAGTCACTGACCTTCGTCTTTGAATACGTGGTGAGAAACGTTGAGTTTTAAGTGTCTTGGCCTTCTTTTAATTTGAAAGATATCAGTATACACACACAACACTCAAGTATTTCTAAGAAAATCTAAATTACAGTGAAATTTAAACGTCATTTGATAGTTTAGAAAACACACATCATCATCGTCAGGTCTATTTAGCAGCTTTTCTGGAGCTTTCAGTTGCATCACATGAACTTCAAACCAAACAAACATTTGGTGAAAAGATGTACTTAGGGTCTTTACATGAGTTTGGTTTAGGCTGACGAGGCTGCAGGTGATGACACGTGGACTCTTCTTTCTTCTTCTTGTGTTGTTGCAGCAGACAGACCTGGCCCAGTACATGAGCCAACACCCCGGAGGACTGCACTCACACAACGTCCGGGTTCGTTCACCCCTGAAACACAATTAAGACATCAGGGAATTTAGTTCAGCTTCTTATACTGTACAACAGAGAGGGCAGGATGAAGTAACAAGGAATACACAGACAGGAAAAAAGTATAACAAGAGGCCAGAAATCTTTCAAAATAAAACAGGAAATAACAGAACTCAATCTAAACACCTCCGCCTGCTGTTGCAGATCTTCATGTTCCAGCTGCTGCGAGCTCTCTGCTACATCCACAGCCGGAGAATCCTCCACAGAGACCTGAAGCCCCAGAACCTGCTCATCAGCTACCTGGGAGAACTCAAGATGGCCGACTTTGGTCAGGAGCCCTCGCTGAGAGCCACCACACGGAGCTTTTTCAGGCGTCTCGCATCAATACAAAACAGACTAAACTTATTGACATGCAGGTTATTGGTACTCTGATGTATTGGTAAAGTTGTTTCTTGATGTTTTCAGAAACTTTAATTGCTTTACAGAGAACATTTTGCTTCATATGAGAACAAAAAAAAGATTTCACTGAGAGTAAATGTTAAATTAAGTTGCTAGTTAGCAGCTAAGCTAATCCTATTTAGCACCAACAGAGACGTGCATTGAAGGTTTAGTGTTTCGGCTGGTGAAATTTACTTTTTAAGACGTCGTTGTCATTTTAAAATAGATTTTAAAAATTCAAGATGCATCTCAGGTTTGTGATACTTTTTCATTGCTCAGAGACAATTTATAAAGTTTTGGGGCGGAGCACCGACATGCAGCTCTTCTGTACTGATGTTTTTCATTCTGTTTGTATACTGACTGGACTTTTGTGTCTGGTTCAGGTCTGGCTCGGTCCAAGTCCATCCCCAGTCAGACCTTCTCCTCTGAGGTGGTGACGCTTTGGTACCGGCCCCCCGACGTCCTGCTGGGATCCACAGATTATTCCACGGCTCTGGACATCTGGTCAGTGCTGCAGACAAAATAAGACCTGAACAGATGAATGAATTAAATATAAAATAGAAACAGTTCATGTTTTCTACCAGAATGAAGGATTTTCAGTGGTTGTAAATCTTTCTTTCTTTCTTGTGTAGCTGCTGAAATGTTCAGATTCAGAAGAAGCTGTTTTACGTAAAGTTTTCTGTGTTTGAATCAGGGGAGCTGGGTGTATCTTCATAGAGATGCTGCAGGGGGCACCGGCGTTCCCGGGGGTCACTGATGTGTTTGAACAGCTGCAGAAGATCTGGATGGTGAGGATTATATTATTATTATATTAGTGTATATCAGAGGTTATTAGACTCCTATAAATATTATTAGACTCTATAAACTGAGTTTCCTGCTGACAGAAATGTGGAAAGCTTCCTGAATCAAGTCCAACAGAATCTGTTTAACTTGGTTCATTAGCATTACAGTGCTGTTCTCAGGTTGAACCTGATAATTAAGGTCCCACTAAATCTGCTCTGGATTCATTCACGTCTGATGGTTTTCCACTTAATCACGCTCCAAATCCACAAAAGAGAAAGCGGACTGGTTTATTAAACGACACGCTGTGATATAAAAACAGAAAATACATATTTAACTTGTTTGACAAACAAACAAACTAATCCTCATTTTTGAGTTTTTCAGACTGAAAAAATAAAAAAGAACTCCATCCTGTTAACTGCAGCCGTTTTTAACACTGCTAAAGGAACTTCCTGCGCAGATGTTTCACATTAAAAGCCCTCCAGGAGCAGCTGAGATCAGGCCCTTTGAGCTGCTGGAAGTCTTTTATTTAGAAATCCGTGTAGGACAACAGAAGAGTAAGCGTGTTCAGACTGCCAGCCAAAAAGTCTGGACTACAAAAAAAAACATGAAATCAGATCGAAGCCACATCTGGAGGTAGCTTGACATGCAGCTGCAGAACAGTGCTGCTGTTTGGAGAGCTGATCTCATGCAGAGATGTTTGGGATGTCTGGTCCGATCATTTAACAGTCGGGTTTAAAGATCTGATCTGTTTGATGCGTTCTGAACGAAGCCAAAGAGTCTAACTGAGCATCTCATGTGTCCCTGCAGGTCCTGGGCGTCCCCTCTGAGGACAGCTGGCCTGGAGTCAGTCAGCTGCCCAACTATAAACCGGGTCAGTTTACTCCGCACACTTCCTGTCCCAGCAGCCAATCATAAGACAGGAAATGACACGCTGATGAACATATGTAGTTTTCTCTCCACACAGCGACGTGCAGACTGAATCTTATTATTTTATCTTTGTCAGATTGTTTTGCTGTTTATTTCTTCAATCAGAGAAAATCCTCTTGTTTATTTTTACAGTTAATCAAATATTCCAGACGTGTTTCCTCAGACTGATTGATCACTGATTGATCGCTGATTGATGATCAGCCCTCAGTCAGTCTGGTTCAGCAGCTAGAAACTTTTTCTCTGCAGTGTGTCAGAGTTTCCACCAGGAGGCGACGTCACCCCAAAAACTGCAGCTCACTGGACACTGAAGGAGTTCAAAGTTTGTGTCACATGAAGACGATAAACAGATTCTTTTTAATTGTCATTATTATTGGTGCAAAAACCAAACAGTGAATATTGACAGTCCGGCTCAGAAGAAGAGACAAAGAGCAGAGGACAATTTTTAGCTACAGATTTATTTAGCAAACTAAAGTATGTAGATCAGAAACAGCAGCAGTGTGTTGATTGTCTGCATGTGTGTACAGTGAAGTGGCAGAAACAAAGTAACCTAACCACAAACCATAATCTCAGGCCCCGCCCACAACGCTGCTTTTTGGTTTTAAAACGGAGACCTTTTGTTACGTCTGCAATTCCCGTCCAGACTAAAACGGCGAAAACAAAGACCTAAATCGAAGAAGTTCATTTTAAAACCTTGGAGGTCGTTTTAGTGCGGACGAGTGAAAACAAGACGCTCACCCTCCGCTCTCTGATTGGGTCTTATAAGTCGTGCAAAGCAGAAACACGATGCTGCTGACAGAGTTTTTGATTTAGTATTTCTATTAAAATATTTTGTACCGTTCAAATAACACGTACAGCCGACACTTGTACTGTGCATGTCGCCGTATTTACTCTGCGACGACTCCCAGTCGGTTTCCCGCCACCACAGCCGCTTTAAACTCCCGGGCTCATTCAGTAACAGTCCCAGCTCGTTATTGGTCCATGCAAAATAAAATCTGGTTTGTCGTCTGCATTTCTTTATTCTTTTACCAAATCTTCTGTAACTACGGAACAAACCATCTGCTTCATGTTTAAATCGGCACACGCACGCCTAGTGTACGTGAACGGCCGCCAGCTGTGCGTTTTCAGTCGTTTTAATACAGACGGAGATCAACTCTGATACGCAGCTAAAACGCTGCTGTGGACGGAGATTGTATTGTTTTAAAACTGAACGAATACGATCCTCAGAGAGAGGGAGAGACTGAATGCACAAGCTCATGGCGTTTGTAAAAAACGTTCTTGCAACATGAAAATGCTTAAGAAAGGTGTTTTTGCACAACAAGAATTGAAAAAGAATTGCAGGGCAATGTACAGTGCCTTGCGAAAGTATTCGGACCTTTTGCCACATTTCAGGCTTCAAATATAAAGATATAAAACTGTAATTTTTTGTGAAGAATCAACAACAAGTGGGACACAATTATGAAGTGGAATGAAATTTATTGGATATTTCAAACTTTTTTAACAAATAAAAAACTGAAAAATTGGGCGTGCAAAATTATTCAGCCCCCTTAAGTTAATACTTTGTAGCGCCACCTTTTGCTGCGATTACAGCTGTAAGTC
>NC_060150.1:587552-604903 GCF_021292245.1 Micropterus dolomieu
GGGTCTTCGTAGATTTGCAGTGGTCTGATACTCCTTCCATTTCAATATTATCGCTTGCACAGTGCTCCTTGGGATGTTTAAAGCTTGGGAAATCTTTTTGTATCCAAATCCGGCTTTAAACTTCTCCACAACAGTATCTCGGACCTGCCTGGTGTGTTCCTTGTTCTTCATGATGCTCTCTGCGCTTTTAACGGACCTCTGAGACGATCACAGAGCAGGTGCATTTATACGGAGACTTGATTTCACACAGGTGGATTCTATTTATCATCATTAGTCATTTAGGTCAACATTGGATCATTCAGAGATCCTCACTGAACTTCTGGAGAGAGTTTGCTGCACTGAAAGTAAAGGGGCTGAATAATTTTGCACGCCCAATTTTTCAGTTTTTTATTTGTTAAAAAAGTTTGAAATATCCAATAAATTTCGTTCCACTTCATAATTGTGTCCCACTTGTTGTTGATTCTTCACAAAAAATTACAGTTTTATATCTTTATGTTTGAAGCCTGCAATGTGGCAAAAGGTCGAAAAGTTCGAGGGGGCCGAATACTTTCGCAAGGCACTGTAAATATAGAATAAATGGATCTGCGTTGTCCAAAACAGTTACCTAAGCTAAAAAAACAAGCCACTGATTACTGTATTATATTCCAGTACATTTTAAGACATTTCCACCATAAAATGGTGCAGAAAATGTCTCCAGAATGCCGGAAATTGACTATTTTACGCTCAACATCTTCTGGGAAAGGACCCTCAAGTCCCCCAGTAGTATATTTCATCAGTGGCCATTTATTCTAAATAGTTTTAAGATGTTTTGTTCTCGTGACTCTAATCTTGTGCAATGTCTCGTCTGGTGGACTGGAAGTGTTTCGTCAAACCCCTGCTCGCTCCTTATCTGAGCCCTTAAATGTCCCCTCCACTTTTCAACAGAAATTGACGCCCTTGCACGGGCTTATATAGTTAGAGCGCAGCAGGTGGTAATCTGTGATCGGCTGTCACGGCCCTCTGTGCGCAGGAGTCCAGCCTGCAGACTGAAAACAATTTAAAGTCATGACGTGATCCGTAATGAGACAGTCAAAGTATTTCAGTAATGTTATCACTTGTCCTCAGACTCTGTTGTATCTGAGACATGATCTGGTTTCAGTAAATGGACATTTAGTCGCCTTTCGTTTAACAGGCGTAGAAACCAAGTAGTTCAGCTCTGTCACATGACACAAAACAACCAGCCCAGAAGTAAAACTGGAGCCCTGATCGCTTCAAATTATTTTTTTGGGGACCCAATATTTCCTTGTGCCTCACCAAAAACAACCAGAGGGCAGAAAATCAGTCGGGTCTGACGGGGTTAATGCTCTAAATTTGAAAATACTTTCTCAGAGATCGGGCTGTGTGAAAGTCAGAACAAAGGGAGGGAAGAGTGAGATCAGCAGCTGACCTAAACATTAATCATCGAACATAAACCGTGTTTTTACAGTAAACGGCTCAGAGGAGATCGCCTCTCGCAGCTGGAGAGTTCAACCTGAGGATAATGAGGTGTGATTACTCAGCTCAGGGCCTCCACCCACACAGGGCTCAAAGATTCACATTCTTTAAGGTCGGGGAATCGGTCCAGGTCCGTGTGAGACCTTCAGTGGGCTCTTCATCTGTTCCTCAGTGGGTCACGGTTTAGGTTTTTCTCTATTTCCTGGTTTATGTTGAAAGATTCTCATGCAGGGCTCCAGACTAACGTTGCACTGGTTCATTCTATATCAGTATCTCTGATGGCAGAACAGACGTGCAGAAATCCAAAGAAGCTGCAGGACCTGAATGAAGGAAGTTTCCTTCAGTATCACAGTAATCCAGTGAAATCTGTCTGTACATTCATGGGTACACTGCTAATAGGAGTCGCTAACAGGAGCCGCTAACAGCTTAATCGGCTACTTAAAAGAAAACATGGCTCAAGTTGTCACCCACAGTGTAAATCCCTGACTCCATGGTACTGTTATACATCCTGTTTACCTCCTCCAAAGCGTTAAGAGAAATGTATTATAATATTCTAAAGTAAGCTTAGCTCGTTAGCATGCTAACATAAGCATCTTCAGTTCTGCAGGTATTTGGTCATAAAGCAAAGTGTTGGACACATTAACACGTTGACCTGATGGTGGTGCTGGATGTAAAGTTAGAGCATCACCAAACTTATTACAGCTCATCCTGAGGGGGACACGAAGGTCAGAACCACATTTATGAACTTCACTTTCTTTCTTTGCACAGAGCGGTTTGTTCACTGCGAGCCGAAGCAGTTTAGGACCGTTTGGAAAAGGTAAGAAAACAGTTTCAATACTTTATTAACTTACTTTTATTAAGGCTAAAGTGTTAGCATGGAGTCTACTGCTGCTCAGCCTAGATCTGGATTAGTTAGAAAAGGACTCTCTGTAGCCCTGCATAAGCCTGTTTGTGTTGATGTGGATCAGGTTGAACCAGCTGCCCTATAAGACCGAGGACCTGATCCAGAGGATGTTGAAAGGGGTCCCTACAGACCGGATCTCGGCGCAGGACTCCCTGCAGCACCCGTACTTCAGCACGCTGCCTCCTCCCATCATGCACCTCAGAGATAGTAAGAACTCCTGCCAAAACACCTTGTACATGCTAACAGAGCTACAAGCTAACAGAGGCTCATGCTAACAGAGCGACAAGCTAACAGAGCTACAGGCTAACAGAGGCTCATTCTAACAGAGCTACAAGCTAACAGAGGCTCATGCTAACAGAGCGACAAGCTAACAGAGCTACAAGCTAACAGAGGCTCATGTTAACAGAGCGACAAGCTAACGCAGGCTCATGCTAACAGAGCTACAAGCTAACAGAGGTTCATTCTAACAGATACAAGCTAACGGAGGCTCATTCTAACAGATACAAGCTAACGGAGGCTCATTCTAACAGAGCTACAAGCTAACGGAGGCTCATTCTAACAGAGCTACAAGCTAACGGAGGCTCATTCTAACAGAGCGACAAGCTAACGGAGGCTCATTCTAACAGAGCTACAAGCTAACGGAGGCTCATTCTAACAGAGCGACAAGCTAACGCAGGCTCATGCTAACAGAGCGACAAGCTAACGCAGGCTCATGCTAACAGAGCGACAAGCTAACAGAGGTTCATGCTAACAGAGCTACAGGCTAACAGAGGCTCATTCTAACAGATACAAGCTAACAGAGCTACAAGCTAACAGAGGCTCATTCAGGTTAGTAGTAGATAACATTTCCTCGATAAAAGTGTTAAATTCACAAGAACAAAACTTTTAAATTCCCTGAAATGAAACAGAAACATCAAATCACTCTGGTGTTTATATCTGAATACGCCCAATTCACAGTGAAGTCTCTAAAGTCTGAAATCACTGCTGAATGCTGAATGCTGCATGGATGACACACGGCAGAGGTATGTGTGATGTTGCAGCCTTGAAAAATGAAGTGATGACAAAAAACTGAGAGTTTCTCATAAATGTTTTGACTATAATGTCAGAGAATATTCAAGTTTTTTACTTGTAGATTTGTGATAAATTTCCCCCTCATAAATTCAACACTTTAGTTTTTGGGGATTATTAACCCTCTCCTCAGGCTCCATTTCTAACAATTACAATGGACCTCAGATGCAGTTGTACCTTCACATCATACAACTAGAAAACTGAATCAAGAACTCTGTGAGGATAGTTACAGATTCGCCCTCCTGGCTTTCTTAGCAGCTTCGGCCGTGTACGTTTCTCTACACTCCTGAAATCCTGACACTCTGAACACGTGTTCTTCTGGGGAAACACGGAGCAGGAGCCAGAGTTTGTCCACCCTGATAAGTAAAATCTGAGTAAGTTAAACTGTCTGTCTGCTGGAGGACACACACAGTGACATGGGTATCTTGGTTCTCTGTGACCTGCCTGACAGGCGACGCTCAGGACTCAAATTTAGTATCTGTTTTGGTAGTAAATTTGTTAAAGCTACACCAGCTGGGATTTTTATCCCCAAAATATCTATTTCATTATCACAAATAAGAAAAGAGGCCGTAGTTTGACTGTTTCCTGTTATGTGTTTTTTTTTATATATATCAAAAACTGTCTCTTTTGTGTTCCTGTAAAATGTCTCATCTTGTAAACATATGAACTTAATAAAATGTAAACTATTATTGCAGCCACACACCTGTCTGTCAGGTAAATTCCCTCTAACATCTCAATAAAAACAAGGTTTTAAAACAGTTTATTTCTTCACATATTTTACGTTTTTGTGTTTTACATATTTATTTACTATTTCTGATAAATGAAGGATTTATTTAGTGTTTTATTTATTTATAGCATAATTCGTTTGTCTGTTTTTTATTAGTTCTTGTTCTTTTATTCAGTTATTGTTTGCTGAACCTGTTCTGAATCATTTTTTTTGTTATTATCGATGTAACTCTGGTAACCAGAGGTTGGAGGTGAATAAGTGTTAAAACATGTTTGTATTTCTGCTGTAATGATGTCGTCATATTTAGTTATGTATTTATTGTATTTAATAACTAACATGAAACTTTTGATTCATTCATCTTCTGTGTTTTTCAGCCGTGTCCATTTTCAAGGTGCCCGGCGTTCGTCTGGAGACGGAGGTCAGAGACATCTTCAACCCGGGACGGAGGGTCAAGCCGTCCCTGCTGCCCTCGGCCAAGTGCTGGTGAACAGCCCTCAGATTGGCTGCGAGTGCAGAGCTGATGGTTGCTCACATGTAAATCTGATTTAATCTCCGTATTAGTTGATTTAAATATAAAATGTTCCCTTCATGAGGTTTAGTCCTTCAGGACGTCCTGTTAGCATTCGTTAGCATTCGTTAGCAGCGCCGCTGCAGATTCATCAGGATTTATTCATGTGTTCTGGCTGATGAAGTCCCCTGAAACTGTTCATGAATAATGAGTGAATCTTTATTTGTTCTTGTACCAAAGCTCCCTGTTGACAATAAAGCTGCTTCCTCTGTCTCCATCTGTGGCATCTTTATCACCCGTCCTGGCACCTCTCAGCTTGTGTGTTTATCTAAAGTCGTCGTCAGTAACTAATGTGGTCAGTTTATAATGAAGCTTCTTGTCATTTAAAAACCTCCTGTGAGTCGTTTTTATCAAGATTTACCATCTAAAGTTTATAGAAACAAGCAGCTTCTTATTTCCTGTCATATTACAGTTCGAGATGTTTTAAATAAAAGTCCTAAAACAAGTCAAACTTCTCCTTGTCGCATTTCATTTATAAAGGGAGAAAGACACGGGCAGATTAATGCGAATTAAAATGATGGTTAGTCTAAATTCCAACGCGGCGTCGGAACGTGTCTGACCAGCTTTCATAGTGTCCTCCTGCAGTGAAGAAGGTGACCCTGAATGCCTCACAGTGTCCCATAAATCACCAGGACCCGGACTGTTCTGGTCTCAGGACTCTGCTGGTCTGAGCACAGCTGACTTGTAAACCTCCACAAACAACCTTCAGCTGTTTCCTCCTTCGTCCTGCTCCTCTTCCTCCTCCGACACCTCAACATCTGTCTGCTGTAAAAATCTCAGAGCGCTGACGGCGACATTTTTTACAGCGTGCCTCTGACTTCTTCATGGGGACAAAACAGGAGGTGCATTTTCTTTGCAGTGGAGTTTTTCTAACTATAGCAGAGCGAGGTGGGGGGGGACTCTGGTTGTAAAGGACCCCCCCACCTCCCTATTTTAGCCTGCAGGTCCCATTAGCACCCCCAACACACACACACAGCGAAACTGAACCCGATGGGGCCCATCAGGGGGCCGTCCCCGCCCTCGGTGAGTCAGAGGAGCTCATTTGGAGGTTTTCACAGAGCAGAAACACACTCAGCCGTCTTTTATGAAGACTTCAGTTTTGGACATTTGCTTTAATTTGAACTGTGAACTTCTGATCCCCACTTTTAATTAAGAAGTGAATTCAGGGGAACATCCGGCTCTAAACCCGGTTTTAAAAGGTCACACTGAAACCAATAAATTCAGGACGATGCTTGTTCACTGAGAACTTCAAACACATTTTATAAATATGGATGGAGTCACACAATACACATTTAAATGAGAAACAAATCTGTTGATCACGACAAACTTCAGTCGTCTAGCAGTTTATTTCTGGAGTATCAATGTAAAAGTTTATACGTGTAACTTTAAAAACATTACGTCAGATCACTGATCAATTTACACATTAACTGAAATTAAATAATTTATGTGCCGATGAGAGTTTATGAAACATATAACCTTCCGAACTTCCAGCAAGAAGAACAGAGGGAACAAACGAGGAAGAAAACGTCAAACAGAGAAACAGGGAAATCCAAATAATCCCTAAATCTCCTCAGATCCAGGTTTCCTCTGAGGGTTAAGAGCTCCAAATCTAATCTCAGAGTCTCGCTGTGTAATCTGGCTTCCTGCTGCTTGACCTGAAGCCCCGCAGTTTAACTCCCAGACACAAAGACCAGTCCGACCAGTGGGACCAGTCCCCACCACGGGGTTCGGGGTCATCCCCCCTCAGGCTTTCAGTTTAAAAAGTTTAGCAGCCAGATTTTAAAGCATGAATGGATCAGTTATCACAGTCAGAGGTGAATAAGTGTGTTTGATCAGCTTACACAGACATCATGGCCTAAATCTGGTGACCAGTTGCAGTTACCTGGCCGAGGGATGTAGATCTACTTTGAAGAACAGGACCAGTGGATCCACATTATTTATGGGCCCCTAGTAGTCAATGAATTAGCTGACTCTGCTGGACCGGGAGCTCAGACAGCATCCAGAACCGGCTTCCACACAGCAGTTGTTCTGATTGGAGCTTCTTCTAATGTAGTTCGCTAATGACATGCTAACACTTGGTCTTGGTAACAGTAAGTTAGCACTGTACGTAATAAGCTAGTTAGCCGGACAGGCTAACGTTAGAGCAGATAAATACAGTGTTTACTCCTTTTTCTTACACTTCTGCTCTTGTGTTTTGGGGTTTTTAAAGACCGAAACACAAATATGAAGCGTGAAGTCCAGTTTTAATGCAAACAACAGACACGCAGCTAGCATCTAGCAGCTAGTAGCTAGCGGTTTAATCTTTACAATACTGTAAAGTTTTCGCAGCAGATATAATTTGAGTATGGTGCCAGCGTTACTTAGCTGTACTCTGACTTTATTTGACCTGCTGTTGATTATTATTTTTGTTCTTTATGGATTTCTTACGTTCTTTAGTTGGACGCTGTATCGCTGCTTCTAGATGCTGCGAAGGCACAGAATCACCGTTTTGTTTTAAAGTTCTGGTTCATTTCACAAATTTGGGAATTTCACGTCCACGTTTACTTGTTTTTTGTGTGTTTGTCTGATTTGTTTATCAGAAGCTGCATATTAGCATGACTTCAGAAACGCCGCTAATAAAACAACAAAACAAGAAGTTCCACAAAAACTCGTCCCGTTGAGACGTTTTGAACAAGTTCCCGTATTAATATTTGTCGTATTCTTTTGATTGGCAGGGAAATCAAATGTCAATTTAATGTGGAAGTTTGATTGATTGGAGACATAAAAGAGAAAGAAGAAGGTGTTTGTGCATATTTAACTCTGTTTTTGTTTTTGGCATACGTTTGATGAGAAAATTCATTCACGAACAAATATCATCATAAATAAATCAAAATGCAGCAGCCTTTGATATCTGGCCTCAGAAGAATCAGAAGTTTGATGTTATTTTTGATCTGAAAAACAGTTGTTGTTTTCTCTCTTTAACTTTTTATTTCAGGGAGTTCCTCAACTTTCACCAGGCCGTCGTGTTACAGCTAATACGTTTAAAAAAATAAAAACAGACAGTAATAAGAGTTATTCTGCTCTACAACGCTGATAACACAATAAAATTGTTTAAAACTTAGTTAAGACCAACATCTTTTTGCTGTTGTCTGTTTAATCACAAACTTACGCTAATTCCACAAAATTTCTACAAAATTAGCAACAAGACGAGCTAAAAACCAAACCGAGACAATTAGAAAGCTAAAGTCAGAGAGCTAGCCCATCAAAAGAACGCTAGCTGCTGAGATAGCGATGGCTAAAACTAGAGACTCCGGCCGGCTATTAATTGCAGCACGTTCACTAGGTCGTTAGATCTTTAACATCTGTAACATGTGTTTGGAAAAGTTTAGTTTATTTGTTAGGTTTCAGAAAAGGTTTATGTTTGGCCTAAAAATTAGTATGCTATGTAAGTGATGTTATGTAACTTTAAAAATGGAAAATGTTGACTTTCGTGTTTGTTCACTCTTTATATGATTTCCTAACAGCTTCCTGACGACCTGGGACTGAGAACGGGCTGGTTTAACGTCTGGCATTAAGACTTCAGAATTTTGGATTTATTTAAATATTTAATAGATATTTCAATGTGTAACGTAAAAGAAATGTATTAATTAAAAATGTTTTAATTCTGAATTATAAATTAAAAAGCTAAGAGAAGACATTTAGTTTGTAGATACAAAAGAAAAATATGTAAAATAACTCACAAAATTCCATATACAATATAACTTTATCAACACACTTTTACCAAACAGCATTTCCGAGCACCAAACATAACAAACTGTCTTGCCTGTAAAAAGTGAGTCTAATAAAATTAGACTTGAATGGATAAATCTTTGAATGAATCTGAATCTGTTCCATGCTTGTTATTTCAGACGTATCTGAATGCAGTGTGGTGAGTGGGAGCTGCAGGCTGTCAGGTAAATATAACACACATCCTCCATCAGTAAATCACCTGGAGACAAACACGCTGTCACAGCGCTGACCTCTCATCGACCTCTCCACAGGAAGCCGCTCGGGGCGAGTAAACACGTCAGGTAGGTGAGCTGTAAATCAACGTCCAGACAATAGAGTTCACGTCTGACGCTGCAGCAACAACCCTGCTGGAAACCGCTAACGTCTTTCTGACATCCCTGACATGCAGGAGTCTGTCGGACAAAACTGTCTCCTCATTCACACTCCGGTGGACTCTCCCTGTCTGCCGCACACAGAGTTCAGTGTATCCCTGCAGAAAAATAGAGAAACTCTTGGCAGGATATTTAGAATAAAAATAAATCAACCAGCTGGAAGTTTCTACAGCTGATTTAGTCTGGAAACATGGAGGAAGGGAAGAAGCTCTGCACACTGTGACTGATCAAACTACATGTTGGGTTTCTGTTTATCACTGCAGCCCTGCTGTGTTTTACTTTTCACCAGCAAACACGACGACGCAGAACAGAACAGTCTGCTGTTCTTCAGCAGGGTGAACGTGTTTCTCTTCTTCTTCACTCAGACTTGAGGAATCACAGCATGTGTGAGCGACGCTTCCTGTTCAGCTCAGGGTTTATCTTCAGACACGGCGAGGTGTTTTCGCTCTGAAAACACACACACAAATACACACTGGAGCATAAATACTACAACTACTGCAGTTCTTGGAGATTTCTTCCTGCATCTGTTGATGTAGATGATTTTGTCGCTGAGTTAGAAGCTTGCTCTTCTCACTGCGTCTTCTCGTTCACACGGTTCGTTTAAGGAGTCTGTTTCAGGGTGAACCTTTGCAGTTGGTCAGCATGTGATCTGCATTTAAACCGACTCTGTAACACCTCAGCTGCCTCGTCGTCATGACGACACACAGCTGACGGTGTTGTTTTGAGCCCAAAATGCAATAAGACGGTGATTGAATTGAGTCTGATGAGCTGCACATGATGTTTACTGCGCTCGCTGTGTCGCTGTTTTACTTCTGTTCATTTCTTTTTTTATATATGAAGGTAAATGTTGCTGTTGTTTCTGTTGTTGTTGTTGTTGTTGTTGTTGTTGTTGTTGTTGTTGGGACAGAAATGGTATTTTACCCCCATGCACAGACAGCTGAAGAAACATTCTCAGGAATCTGTTCCTCTGCTCTCTGAGCTGGTTTCTGGACGTGTGCTCTGGATCACGACTGAAAGATTCAGCATGTCTCAGGTCTGTGAGCTCTGACCCTGGAGGAGGAGGAGGTTTCACAGGACCTGACTTCCTGTTGTTGTTGACACCTGTCGCCGCATGCAGGTGTTAACAACAACAGGCTGTCTGTCTCACGGCTGCAAAGAATTTCCTTCACCGCCGTCGTCATGAAGCTGCTTGTAGTGACTGAACGTCCCTGAACCCGGTGGACTTGGTCTGGACTGTGTTCGAAGGGTTAAAACTTTTTTCTCAGCCCGCCCCGCCCCCTCAAAAGACCCTCTTTGTCCTCTTTTCACCCTCTCCTCTTCTTCTTCTTCTTCTTCTTCTGCCTCTCTCTCCGCTCTTCTTCTCTGCTCTGACCTGTGGGCGGAGCTCCTTTGTCCCCGCCGTCCCAGAGTGCATCTGGGCCCCCCTCCGGGCGGCTTGTCATGTTAATGTGTGTGAATGGGATGGTAATAGGATGTTAATATCATCTGCTCTTTAACATAGCTTCCACTGTGCAGGAATCCCCCCCGGACCCCCTTCACATGGCGGCTTCTCATCTTGTTTCAGTGGGGGAGGCCGAGGGAGGCGGGGGGGGGAGGTGGTTCCACTTGAGGGCATCGATCCTCTTTTAAAGAATAATTTAAAGAAGCCAAAAAGCTGAGCAGAGTCTGAGAGTGTGACGGCGTCAAAACTCACTGAGACTGTTTTGAACATTTTCTCAACATGTTTTACTCCTGAATGAAACAAATCCTGTAAAAATCTAAGAGCTGTGGACCAGAAGCCCATTCAGTGGTATGACCAGTTGCTTAGGGGCCCCTGGCCTCTGAGGGCCCCACCCACTTTAGCCTCAGCATGCTTATTTGTACAGTATGTGTGCTTAAGCTAATATTTACAACAGAAACACAAAGTTCCTTGGCGTTCACGACCTCGTCTGGTGCCTCCACTTCCTGCTTTTCACCATGTGGATGGAAAAAACCGCAGAGAACCAGAACTGGAGAACTTGCAGCGAGATGTGAGAACAGCCGAGAGGATCGTAGGGGTCTCTCCAGGACTGCTACCAGGAGCTTCTGGTAGTCCGTTCACCCTTCAGGCAGCTCTGCAGCAGCTTCTTCCCCCGATCTGTCAGACTTTCAAACACCCTGCTGACATCCACTGCAGGAGCGCCCCCACCTCCCCGGGGGCCCCAAACCAGCACCACATTCCACTGCATACTATGCACATCACGTTCATGCTTTACTGTCCATATCTATAACAACATATTGGTGCTTTACTGCGATCAATGTGAAACCAGTCACCACACAGTGGTTTCAATTAATTAAATAAAACGTAAATCGGTCGATATAAAAATAATAGAGGAATAAATTACACATTGAAAGCTGTTTGGTGTAAATGAGTCTTAGGAAGTGAAACCAGGACTCTGAGCCTGATCTCCTCTGGCCCCACAGTGTAGGGGCCCGACAGCAGAGGCCCTGTCTCCTTTGGTTTTTAGCCTAGACCTTTGAATAGTTGGATCTAGAGGATCTGAGTCTGCTGCTGCGTCCCGGCTCACAGGGGGATGAACGCTCAGAGATACGTGAAGGCGTCTGGCCTTAAAAGTAATTAGAAGAATTTTATATTAAATCCTAAAAGGCAGGACGCTAATGTGGTTCCAAATTCTGCAGCATTTTGGACTAATTGTTGGCGATTAATTGACTGAGACAGGACTATAGTGAAATAAAAGACTAAACCTGGAGTATATTTAAGTCCTAATCAAAACTACCCCTAGATTTCTGGCCAGGAGCTTGTAAGCTGCTAGTTCACCATACGTTCTTTAGGATGGGAGACTGAGTCCATATGATGTTGACAGATTAAGTTGTAGGAAGTTGTGACAGTCAGTACTTTATTTCAGCATCTATTACGCACACGCTATCCACTCAGTGTAAATGTTTACATACTGCTGCTGTGAACTACTTCTGATGCTGCTAATATTTGAGTATGCGCTGAATGCACTTAGATTGTGTGTATAATTATTAGCACTTCGGTCACACTGCGCTCTCTACGCTTTAGTCTCGTCTAATGTCAGTTACAGTGTCGTGTTGTAAGTTGTATTATTGTGACTTTGTTTTTAGCACCGTGTGAAACGACATCTCTTCTGCTGGTGAAGTTAAAAAAACTTCTGTCAGATCAAATGCAGCACAGTCAGTGTGAAGTTTTCTTTCTGATACCATTTGACTTCATGAGAGACTAAACAGGACGTGGATCAGCGATGAAAACACAACCTCAAATAAAAACCTAAATATTCTTTATTTCGGACGCTCTGAGGCGAAACTCAGCTATTGATCTGTTGCAACATCACCTTCCTTCATCCCAGTCAGATCAAACTGCACACAAAGCCTCGTCTTTCTGTCAACACATTCATCATGTAAACCAACAGTTGCATCAGACGCAAACCGCCTGCAACACAACAGAAACAGCCTCCATGGGAAACTGCCGGACGCATTAAGTGCGATCAGAGCGAGCGATCCCGACTCCACCTCCGAGTCTGACATCAGACGACTCAGAGCAGCAGTCTTTGTGCTTTTTCCAGCAGAGAAGGTTTTCTGAGAGGACGGGGGAGTCGTTGGGGGGGGCGGTTTCACATCTGGTTTACGTATCAGGAGGACAATGGATCCCATCCAGCCTGAACTGATACTCGATACAGCTGAGAGCCTCTGCAGCTCTTTAATCTGATCATCTGCCAGGAGGTCAAACGGAGTCATCTGTGAGGCCTCGTTCAGTCTGCACGTTTTCTTTAAAGAGAAAAGTGTTGAGATCTGAAGACAGGAAATGTTTTAACTGCTGTCAGTCCATCAGAGTAGAAGAGATTCTCCCTAAAGCCACTATTTAACGTGCTAAGCTAGGCTAAACACATCCTGTTATAACACTGAGTAAATGTAAACAGCACTGGATGTATAGCTGCATTAGCTAACTACAAACTGCTAACATAATGTTGAACATGCAGCTCCTTTAACATCTGACTTTAAACACATTCAACGATGCTCGCTGCTTTGTAGCTACACTGGAAAAGTAGACTTTTAATTCGGTTTCGATTGAATCAAACAGCTCTGAACAAAGTGTGCATAATGTGTTAGCTAGAATTAGTTAGCTTGGAAGCTATTGTTCGGTTTTACTTGCTCTTTAGCTTGTTAGCATGGCTATACCTCACCGGCAGCTTGATAGCATGGTTCTTTTGTGACTACATTTTTAGCAGATTTTTCTGTTCTGTAAATCTTTGTGCTAAGCTAGGCTACGTGCACCCTGCAATAATCTTTGCACTGGACACACAAAGATGAAACTGATTCATCTGACTCAAATAATGATTTAATATTTAATATTTCCCCGTCTGATTGTCAGCTGAATAAGTCTGCTCTCTTGCTAACAAATGTTAGCCAAACTATAGTCTGTGGGATTATTAGGAAATTATTTAGCCCGCTGGTTTCTTGCTTCTAACAAGGTTGTTTATTAGTCATTGACCAGCACAAGGCTGCATAACGAAACAAAATGTGTAGTTCCTTCATGCTACACACACAACATATAATCAAGTGTTTGTAGGTCTATATTAAAATATGTCCAATGACTGTATTTATGTCAGAGGTAACACATGTTTTAGTAATAAAGCCAGAAAAAAAGATTAAAAAACAAGTTTGAAGGAGCTATCGGCTGCTGCTTCTACAAACTGTCGGTGGCAATAGCAACGTAGCATGTTTTTATCGTCATCTTTAGCATGTTAGCATGGGTTCCTCTTAGCTCGGAAGTCGGAGCTGGGAATGATGTCATGCCCCAGTTGACCACGTTCCAGTTAACATGTCGGAAATTGTCCAACTCCGGTTTATAAAAGCACATTTCTCTCTATTAACGCGTACTAAACGCAGTAGCAACACGTCCACAGACAGCAGCTGGACAACACGTTGAGACACAGAAGTGCTAATAAACTACAGCTTGTTACTAACTTCTGATACTCAGAGCAGCCATGTCGGATCATGAAGTCAGAGGTGGAGCGGTTCTCCCGACTTTCTGAGTCGGAAATCCGACTTCAGGCGGCGTCCATTTGAAATTTTCTGACTTCACAATACAAATGTAACGCTCCATTAGCCTGGCTATGTCACAAGTACTAGCTTTTAGATGGAGCTAGGCTAACAGGTTCCCCTCGCTTCCACTCTTTGTGCTAAGCTAAGCTTGTTCTCTGCTCCAGGCTGACATGATACGAGCTGGGCTCCGAATCCCCAGAGAGGAGGGGGAGGCGAAGCCCCTCACCTCTGTCTCTGGTTTTCTTCAGCAGCACTTTCTCAGGAATGTAAGAGGAGATGAAAAGATGGGGGGAGGGGAGCCGAACACACTGCAGCAGAAACTCAACGGCTGAGAGAAGCAGGAAGCCAGGACGCGTGAATACTGATCAATTTTGTGTTTGTGAATGTTAAACTATTCTCTGTGAGCTAATGAATGAAACATGAAGCTCCGTCCTCCCCGCTCACATTTACATGAGCTTTACTTGGAGCTGGACACAGTGCAGTGATCTAAAGATGATCACACTTTACTGTCCATCATCATCATTATGTAAAGTTTATGCAGTGAGACCAAGTCAAATTGTCTTTAATCTGCTTTTTCAGCCGTACTGACAGAAAACAAAATCCTCTTTTACCCCCCCCCCACCCCCCCCTACAGTTTATGTTCATATAAGTGAAACGTATAGGCAGAAACCCCTGAGAGGTAAACATTAGAAGGAGAGTGGATGGCGTCTTTTATTTTGAAAAGCTCAGGCCTAAAAAGGCCGTGTGGCGTCGGTGGTGTTTTGGTTAACGCCGTGTGTGTTTACACTCCGTCCACTCCTCCTCTCTCGGCTCTGAGGAACGATGGAAACTCGTCTGTCAGATAAATAACGGAGAGATTCAGTCAGTGGAAAAGCTGTCAGAGTGAGACTCTCAGGAACGTTTGGGTTTTTATCTCCGGATCAGAAACAGGAAGCTGGAAGGTTCATCTCAACCATATTTCTGTTTTTGTTTACATTTTTATCTCCATGTCGTTCTGTTGCTTTTTAAAAATGTCTTTGGATAAATTAAACAAACCTTAAAATCTCTGAGGGACTGGTGACCTCCCCCTGACCTCCTCAGGGTGTGGTGGATCTGGTCCTGGATCTGAGTCCCACAGGACGGCGAGTTTTCTGCCAACAGCTGATGGAGAGGGAAGATAAAAACAAGTTCATCAAGAACAGAACGTGTTTATCTGACATCAGATCTTCCTCTACAGACTTTCTTATCGTCTTGGACTCGGGGGGCCGATTTGGGCAGGAACCAGGCGGGTAGAGACAAAAACCTGCATCGTTTGAATTCATTTTGTCATCGTCCACACGTTCAGAAGGGAAATCTAAACTCGGAGGGCACTCAGTTATAAACGCGAACCGATAGACGAATCTGAAGGCGCATTAAATCCGACGTCGACCAATAAGAAAGCTCCTGTTCTGTCTGAAGCCGGCGAGCGATCAGTGAGTCATGTGTCAGGCTTCAGTTATCGACTGATTTAAGTTTAAAGAAAGAAACGCATCCCCCTCTTCTTCCTTATGTCAGAGGGTTTTAAAAATAGATCAGAGCCTGAACCCTCATCTTCATATGGAGATGAGACAGAGTGGGGGGGGGGCAACTCATCCAGCAACGGCCGCCTGCAGAGAGATTTAAATAAAACTGAATGATGAAGTTTTAATGTGTTTAATAAATTTTTTCCTGCTTTTCAGTCAGATTCACATAAATAGAAATGTTGCGTTTGATGACGTTTTATTTTTCTCACTCATAACATCTACTGTTTGATTTCGGTCCTCGGTCTTCACAGCTTCTCTCCCACACATCCTTCAGTCCATCCCCAAGTTTCGGTCTGTCAGCATCCTGAGCCCAAAAGTCAGCGCCGCCATTTTGTTTACTTAAAACTTTGATTGCTGCAGTTTGCGTCAAAAGTCGCGCTCCTTCCTCTCAGAGTCAAACACATGTTGAATGATTCAACATGTGTGACTTCCACCTCCTGAGGAAATCCTGATCTCTCCATCCAGAACAAATGTCCAGAAATCAGCTGCAGACCCTGAAGATTAGCTGTGCTTTTTTTACAGTGTGATGATGCCTCTAAATATAGAAACTGTTTTAATGGCTGCTTTTAAGGAGAAACGTTCTGTTTTGTTTATGGAAAACGTCCTGATGGTGGTAAAGGTGCAGGACCCCAAAGAGGTTTTAATAAATCTGATCATCAAATGATTAACTAGAAATGATTAAAATAAAATAAAAAATGTTTTCTGTGACATACTGGTAGTTTTATCCCTCGAGGTTTCTAATAATTATTATAATGAAATGATCTGACGAGGGAACATCACTCTGCAGCCTGTGACAAAATAAACGTGTTTTTTAAGGAGACACAAGTGAAAAGGTTCGGGAGATGATTGAAATTAGCGCTCAGCAGGTCGTCTCCTCTGGGTAAACTGAGTAAACCTCCCCCGTCCTGTGCAGATGTTACCACAGCAGTGTTAACTCTGACACTGAGCTGCTGTTCGCCAGCGTTCACGCAGAAAACAGGCCTGTGCTAAAACAACAACATGAAGTTTAGGTAACAGATCCATGAGCCTGCAGGTTTATAAAACCCAGCCGGTGTTTCCAGCAGCTTGTGAGCTGCTCTGAACAACTGCAACATGTTCAATCTGAAGAACCGTGTGGAGAAGAGGTTTGAAATAAATGAGCATTTAATGTTGTAAGAGAGGCTGATTTCAGAGGGAGGATGTGCAGAGGGCTCAGCTGCTGCTGCTGCTGCTGCTGCATGTCAAACAGCAGCGTGAGTCATGTTTGATTCAATCTGCTGTATGTGTGTTCATGAACTCTCAGGTAGACTCATCCAGAGAGCCTATTTAAAACACCAACTCAGTCATGTGACCTGGTTCTCTGCAGCGTCTCTTTGTAGTTGTCTTGTATCTGTAATCGTTTTGTGTTTCTTTGTTGTTATTATGTGTATCTTTGTAGTAATTTAGCGTCTCTTTGTAGTTGTCTTGTATCTGTAATCGTTTTGTGTATCTTTGTTGTTATTATGCGTATCTTTGTAGTAATTTAGCGTCTCTTTGTAGTTGTCTTGTATCTGTAATCGTTTTGTGTATCTTTGTTGTTATTATGCGTATCTTTGTAGTAATTTAGCGTCTCTTTGTAGTTGTCTTGTATCTGTAATCGTTTTGTGTATCTTTGTTGTTATTATGCGTATCTTTGTAGTAATTTAGCGTCTCTTTGTAGTTGTCTTGTATCTGTAATCGTTTTGTGTATCTTTGTTGTTATTATGCGTATCTTTGTAGTAATTTAGCGTCTCTTTGTAGTTGTCTTGTATCTGTAATCGTTTTGTGTATCTTTGTTGTTATTATGCGTATCTTTGTAGTAATTTAGCGTCTCTTTGTAGTTGTCTTGTATCTGTAATCGTTTTGTGTATCTTTGTTGTTATTATGCGTA